>NW_008360311.1:542161-543290 GCF_000622305.1 Nannospalax galili
GCATCCCCAGGAAAAGAAGTCTCACAACAGATGGAAAATTTATTTGTTAATGCTATTATGTCTCATAATTATTTTTAAAAAAAGAAAATGAAAATGTAAAAGATGTTAAAAGGATACGGGAATGGAGATATTTACCAAAATAGAAAAAATGAGAAAGCCTAAGCAAGTGATGAGGGTCTCTTTAGGTTTGTTATGATGTATAAACGATGAGACAAAAATAATGTACAAATAATCTTAAATTTTCCATGGTCATAGTTTAGTCAACTAGTTCAAGGAACAAAATATCTATCTAGTCAAGTTTTATCTGAGAATATTTGTTTTTTACCCAAGCCTTATCTACATAGCACATGATAATTAAAAGTACCAGACTGGTGGCCTTATTGGATGTTTAACAGCCATAGTTTGAGGTCTTATACTAATGTGGTTGGAGGGACTTAAAGGGCAGTTTTTGCCCCTTGCCCTCCAAGGTCGACTAAGTTCCAGGGGACTATGGAACATCTCTCAAAATGTCCTGTAACTGTGGTGAGTCACCTGTCCTCTTGTTCAGGGAGGACATGGAGACCCCACGAGATGGACTTGAACCAGTGTCCAGTCTACAAAGAGGAGGGTCAACTCAGAGGTAACATCTCCTTCATGCTTCCAAGTGAAGCCAGACATGGTCGAGCAGGACCTTTACCTTATGTTCACACAGATGGAACTGGTAAAAGAAATAAGCCAGGGGCTCCTCCCAAGCCCATGTGATCCCTGAGGAACAGATCCTCATGATTTTGTTCCTAACCAGAAAGTGCTGCTCAGATGTAAGACTCAAATCTTGTTCTGCAATACTGTAGTGCCCACCTGTAGCTAAGGGAAACAACTAGC
Source organism: Nannospalax galili (assembly GCF_000622305.1). Taxonomy (NCBI): domain Eukaryota; kingdom Metazoa; phylum Chordata; class Mammalia; order Rodentia; family Spalacidae; genus Nannospalax; species Nannospalax galili. Next base: position 543,023 of record NW_008360311.1, read on the forward strand.
TATTCTAAAATGATGGATAAATTTGTTTTTTCCCCCTGTCTAGAAGCCTTTGAGAGAGAACTGATACCGAGTCTAACCACTCTAACAGCTATTAAAATGCCCGAAAGCAAATCCTGAATCCATCACTCTAGAGTCCAGCCTTGGAAGACAAAAGAAAAATGTGGAGGAACTCAATAGAGGGATGCTTTTGGAAGCCCTGTCAAGAAATTCCAATGGACTCTCATATGAACATTCAAAAATTGCCCTGTTCTGACTTTTTTCTAGTTCC
>NW_008360311.1:543622-699780 GCF_000622305.1 Nannospalax galili
GTCAAAATGTCCTTGGGCCTCTTAGCAACATACTCTTTTTCCAAAGGCCAAAAATGTTGAAATTATTTGGGAGCTTGTATCTAACCCTTGAAAGATTTTAGGGTTACCTCTTCAGAGGGGGTAATGTTAGAGTAGCCAAAAGCCCCATAAAAAAAAAATCAGAAGAAAGAGTACATGGAGTTATCAGAAAAAAGTGATGGGGAGATATGGGAGGAGTTGAAGGGGAGGGACTGAGCATAGAGTTGATCAAAACACCTTATATGCATATATGAAATTCTCAATAAATTACAAGACTTTTTCTTGCTTTTTTTAAAAAATAAAGTATTAAAATGTAAAACTTAAAAAATGTAAAACTTAAAAAAGATAAAGGAAGAGGAACGATGCCAGCGGACCTCAGTCTTCACACATGGCTGTCCTCCTAGGCCTTCTCTAATCACAGGGGCAGAGAAAGTTCCTAGGAAATAGAGTGTAAATGCTTTGGGAGGGAGGATAGGAATAGAGACAGGAGGGTGATGATGTTGTTAGTGATGAAGAAGGCTCCAGGAAGGGAGGGTGAGCCTGCACTCACCTTCCTTGCATTCCAGTGCCACCCTGGACTCCAGGTTATCCATTTGCATCTGGAGCCGCTTGAGTGTGAGGTCGTTCTCCCGAGACTTGCGCTTGTAAGCAATGAGGACGATGATGACGATGATGAGGAGGAGGCTGCCACCAGCTGCAATGCTGACGATGGCTGGCAGGGTCAGCAAGCTGTCGGAGATGACACTCACCGAGCCAGGCGAGAACACCATCCCGCCCACGTGAACCTGTGCATTGTACACACAGATGCACACAATGCACACAGGTGTAGAGCCCTGGCATGCCATCATGTCCTTACAGTGTGAGGAAGGGATGAGACAGACCATAACCACATAGTGCATATTTGGATACAAAGCAGTGCTGCCTTGGGATCTGCCTGCCTTTTCACGGTTCCCAACTGCTACTCATTTTGACGTAGGACATGTGATGAGATATGGAGGGCATGAGTCAGGCAGTGAGGCAGAAGAGTCTGTCTTCATGCATGCACGGTGAGCCTAGGTGGAGGAAAGAAATAGAAGAGGGCTCACTCACCATGACCTTGTGTTGCCCTGTAAGGTTGGGCGGTTCACAGAGGAGCTGGGTCTCAGACACAGTGACAGCACAAGGTGTCTCTCCGATCAGTACTGTGTAGTTGAGTTTGGCCCCTCCAGAAGCAGGTGGGCAGAGGTTTTTGCCCTGTAGAGAATAACTATCTTAATAAGGATCATTGACATATGCAAACAGAAGTCAGAAGTTAATTGCCTACTTTAAAAGAGATGGGATGGACAGCAATATAAAAACCAGGAAATGACTCTGCAGCAGGTTTTTAGAGGAGGCTTCAACCACCTGCAGAGTAAAGAGACAGAAAAGCAAAGGGAGTGAAAATGGCGGTGGGGGGGTTGTATACAGGAGGGGAAGGAAGGAGAGGAAGGAGGACAAAACGCCACAGGTGTGGACTGGAGGGAGGACACGTGATTTAAGGGGACATGAGGAAACAGCAAAATTCTTGGATTCTGGCCCCAGGAGATAAGAGCCCTGAAGAGGGACGGGCCTGCAGCAGTCTCTCACCCCACTGTCTGGGCTTCACATTCTCTCTGCATGTCCCCTACCTTCAGAATGATGGGTGAGCCCGGCTTCTGATCCAAGACCCCAGTGGGGCTGAGCAGTTCAAAGGTTGGGTTGGGATAGTAGATGAACTTGGTATCATTGTAGATGAGCAAGGATTGGACATTGTTAAAGAGAAATCCAAACTCATCTGGCCGTTCCACAGTGTCCAGGCCTGGACGGTAGTCAGTGGTCAGAGAGGGTGCCAGGCAGGTGAGGGTGGTTGTGTTCACCACAGTACACACCTAGGAGGCAGAAGTATTCAAATGCTGAGCACCTGGTGGGCAGAGGTAGGCCTATCACCTCCCTCTGACCCTTCGCTTGCTTTGGCTGGTCATCTCTGAGTGACTTGCTTTTCTTCCTTCACTTACATGTGGGGGCCCTTAAGAAAAAGGTGGTGATAGAGATTGAACCTCATTCATGTAACATTAATGAACATTGCTTGAGCACCTACTTTGTGGTAGACTTTGAGCTGAGAGTTTGGTACACAGAATGAAGTCGTCTTGGGGGAAAGCTATGGATTAATTAAATGTTGGAAGCTATCTGCAGAGGGCCTGGGGCAGTATAGAGCATGACACTGAAATGCGTAGATGGACGGGAAGTACTCTAGTGTGACAAAGCAGGTGCTCTGTCTGGAGAGTCTGAGTGTGTGTGGCCCAGAGCAGGATTCATGCAAGAGTTGTCTCAGAAGTAGTGAATGCTTTCACCTGAAGAATGAGAGGCTTACCTAGGCCAGAGAGGGGCAGTGGAGGAACACGTTTAAGGTGACAGCAATGCAAAAGCCTGGGTTGAGGGGATCAGAGTGTTTGAAGAGGCCAGGCCCAGTGAGGGAGTGTGCATGTGTGGTGTGGAGCAGGACGTAGTGAGATGAGCATTTTGCCCCTTGCTTAGTGTTCAGCTAATACTTCTGGGAAAAGTGTATAAATGGGATCCTACCACACAGGACCTCTCTCCCCTCTTCTCTAATCATGTAGTCCTCAGTCTGCACTGGGTTAGAACCTTAGTATTGACCAAGCTCATGCTGTCCCTTTTCTCTTGATAGACTCTGGTCTGCCATCAAAATCTCCTGGGCTGGCTCCTGCTTAGCATAGTTTGTGCCAATCTCTCCTTTAATGGTTGGTTCTGAGGCTACCTAAGGCAGTAGCCAACTGAAGAAACCACTAAAGGACCCAGGCAGGGCTTGGGAAGAAAAGCAGACTCTGGCTCTTTCTCTTAGCTCTTCCTCTGCAGTTAGCTCAGTTTCAGCTGTGGGAGCCAGGGTGTCCCAGGAACATCCCAGGCTATCTTGTGAACTTGGATGACTCTAGTTCAGCTGCTTAGAAAGCCACACACACACATACACACACACGAGTTTCACGGTCAGAAGCAGGACCGACCATGTGTGAAATTTAAAACAGCTGACACTAGCAATGAGCCGATACTATGTCAGAGCTGCAAGTCCAAGCTCTAACCCCCTTTCCGGAGGGAATTCATGAGCTTAAAGTGGCTCATGGCGGCCTTTCCTTTGCCCTAGGGATCAGTGCTCATTCTCATCTTTTTGTTGCATATTTTAGCAGTCTCTTCAACTTGATGTCCCTTTGATGCTGCAGTTGGAGACACGGAGGCATGGGGAAAGCCCTGGGTGCAGCTAAATGAGTACAGTTGAGCTAGAGTGCAAGTTCAGTCTCCAACTCTGCAGGGACGACTCCAGCCTCACTGTCACTCTTCATTTGCTGTTCCTCTTCGTCCTAATTCCCTAGACACTGATGAGGCACCTCTGTGAATAAGCAAATGGGTCCCAAACAAGAGGCCTCTCTGTTGTCTGCCCTTCTGTATGATACTCTGCTTGTCAATATTCTTATGGGTTTTGCGGCTTTGCTCCAGTCTCCTCATTTATTAGGAAAGCTTTGAGCCCGAGGTGGGCTGGGACCCAAATGGGGTGACAAGTGCAAAGTGCTTTCTTCTTCCACCCTGCAAATAAGAGGCACAGGGTAGTACTGTGGGGCTGTGGTTGAGGGACACTGCCTTCCCACATGCCTTCCATCTAGACTGGGCATTTTAGGTAGGTCACCATGGAGGCCCAGGGCCCTTCAACTCTCCAGATAGTGGGACTATATCTTAGCTCCTTGATACACTATGATCATGGTGTATGGGGCTGGGAGCAGTGAGAGGAGAGTCTCTAGGATGAAGATGAATCCTTGGAGGGGGGAAGGGATCTCTCCTGGCCCAAGGCTTTTGCAGGAAATCAGGCCCTTGCCTTGTCTTTTCTTGAGGACAAAGGTTGTAACCTTTGGGAGTCACTCTTGTCTCCTGCTTACTACTCCTCAGTGAACTCTGGATTGTATTCCTGTCTCATTTTCTGTGTACTCGTGCCGTGTCATATGAAGTCTGCTAACTGAGGAGAAACTCCTCCTTAGCATGGCCAATTTCTAGACAGCAAGAGCTTTGTTGCCAGTGAACATGCCTTGCATGTGGGAACCAATAACAGATAAAGCTCCATCCCCAGCTACCTAATGCCACAGTGCTCACATTCTCTAATCATCCATGACCCTGTACCAGGCAGCCAAGACAGTTCCAGAGCCCACTGACATACACAAGTCAGGCCTCTGGCCCTGTACCACCTGTTCTTCCTGTGGAGACCAAGGGAGGCTGAAGCCAGCTTTCTCTCTCTGCCTGAGGGATCCCTGCTTTTGCAGGTAGTCCCCAGGGCATAGGGCTTCCTTCTCCTAGGAGTTGATCTCCAAGTACAGTGAACATTGCCATGTTGGGACAATAATAAAAACTGTATTTCAAAATCTGTACCTAATTTTCTTGAGGAGGGGTTGTTGGTTTATCTACCCCAAGTATAAGTTCATGGTTCCTATCTCCCACACCCCAGGTCCCAGGAGCTTGACAGAACAGCAGTAACTGGGAATTCAGAGACGACTTAGCTGTTGCATGGTAGACAGGTCCCAGCCTCTTCCCATGCATCAAGTTCTATAGCTGGACATGGGGAGTGTGTGTTCACCCAGCCCAAAGCACTGAGGTGTGACATAGGCTCCTATACATCTGTCATGATGGGAACCTCAGGCCCATGAGCATCTCATATGGTAAAGTTATGAAGAGTCTGGGATCTAGCATGTCCCCTTTGTGATTCAGGCAAACCATTTACTAATCTGGCTCTAGTTTCTTGGTTATGCAAGGAAGGGGTGGGACCCAATGATCCATGAAGCCTTTCTGGGCTCAGCCTCATATTCTGTCGTTTTAACCAGCTCAGTTTTCCAAGGAAGCCTCAAGAAGTTGGGTATGTGTCAGGGACAAGAGGAGATACCACCCCACCTTCCATAGGTCTATCTCAGTCTCACCAATTCCCCAAACGTCATAGCATAATGGCAGCAATTCATAGGAAAAGTAACAGCCATTGCAGTATCTTCTGGACTATAATGATAAATACAATGGCATTCATAAATCACTGGCTGAAAGAGTGAGACAGTGCTGCTGGAATAAACTGAGAACTTTCCAAGAATGCATCAGATATTCTGTCCTCATCAAAGTGGGGAAACATCTTTAAAAATCATAGAAATCCACAGTTTAAAAGGATAAAACTGCATGGCTAGGCAGAGGAGTAAAGCAAGAAGCTTGTGATCATCTGGCTAACAGGTCAGAATTCTCTGTCTGCAGTGGCTGACATTTATCAAGTATCAACCCACATTGGCCATGGTCTGTTCTGACTGCAAAGCAAGTCTTGCTGCCATTTACAGCAGAGGAGTACAGGATCACAGAAATTACATAACTTGATCAGGGTCATACAGCTCATAGATGATAGTCTTGCCTCCAATCCAGAAATTCCTGAGTATAGAGGCACAATTTTTTCTACCCCTACAGTCTCACTGAGCCTTGAAGTGAACATTGTCATAAGCAGGAGCCCTTTCCTGTTGCCCAGAAGTTAGCACTTTTATACCCTCACCGTATCACCTTCTGAAATTATACTGCCATTATTAAAGTCCTTGAGAGGCATAGGTATTTGGGACCATGGTTACAGGTTCAAGTCTTGAGCCATCTGTTGTGCCTAGTAATCAGGTGTCCCTACAACTTACTCCTAGCTCCTGGCCTTGTAAGACATGGGCAGAGAGTAATGGTTATCAAAGCCAGGGCAGACCAAAGGTTACTCACATTGACAGATTCTTTGCCATTAAACTTGACTCGAATCCTTGGTTCCTGAATGACATCCAAGTTGAATCCCGTGATGGTTAGGAGTGTGTGGCCACTGGGAACAAGCAGAGGTTAGGTTAGGTTTGGTAAAACCCCTTTAAACTGGCATAGTGAACCTCAACTACTGGGGTCCTTGAAACAAGTTACCCTTGCAATGTAGGGCTCCTGTCCTTTGTCAGCTGGATGCACATGGCTGACCTCACCCTCTTTAAGATGCATTCCCATCAGCCTCATCTTCTAACGATGCATTCTGCCAACCTCACCATCCTCCAGGTGTATTCCCCCAACTTCACATACCTGGTGATGCTCCATTCTGGCTCAATGCGCTGGACCCGAGGGTCATCTATGTACTCAAACTGTAGGCTGCTATCCACCCGGGCTCTGTCGACACTCACAGAAACAGGGACTGGGCCCAGCCCATTGGATGATGGGGGTGATACACACACTATCTCATTCATTGACCTCCTGATGGGGCAACATAAGAGGGTTAAGATACAAGGGATGGACAATAGAGGCCAGTAGGTTTGAAAGACATGTCCCATGTATGGCTTGAGACACATTCTTCTGTTTTCTTATTCTCTGTGTTATGGCACACACCCTTCAGTGTCTATGTGTCTGCTTTTTATCCCACTTGGATTAGAGTGCAAGCACAGTGGAAAGATTGCTTAGTGAACATGGGGCAGGGACAAGATTCCATGGGCTTTGTGAGAACTTTTCTTGATTTTATTAGAATATGACTAATCAGAACTTAGGATCTAGTAAGGTTGTTAATACATATTCACCTAATTCATGCTCTGTGTCATACAACCATACAGGGCTTACTCTTGTAGAGTTTATAGTACAAGGCTCTCAAGTGAGTAATACTGGGCTAACAGGCCTCACCCATGGATTGCTTCAGAAGCTTCCTGGGAGTCTCTTCGGGGCTCATTGGTGTGGCTGACAATATTAGGTGCTCTTTTTTTTTTTTTTTTTTTTTTTTTTATGCCCAGGAAAGGTCCTGGGCATAAATTTTTGTACTTCAACTACTGAGATCACCATGATTCTCATGTCCCCGCAGTGGACTTGAATGCTATTGCTTATGAGGCTGGAGATCATTCCTCATCTGGTGTTTGCACAGATCCTGCCTCCAGTTCTCTTTAGATGCCACAAAACCCTCTGATTTATGAGACAAAAACTGACAAGTGGGGTATGCATTTCTGACAATGGCTGACATGGTGTTTGGGTACAGGAGAGGGAAATGACAAGAAGACGACAGGCAGGCATAGGCAGTGACACAGGCCTACAGGTTATCCTTACCCATAGAACTCGCAGGTCTGGTTGCCCAAATACACTACCACACTGCTCCCAGAGCCAAGGTAATGGCCCATGATGGTCACCATGGTGCCTCCTGACTCTGGTCCCCGGATGGGACTGAGTGACAGCACAGAAGGGTTCTTTGAAAAGAAGCAGAGAAACACAGCTTAGGTCCAGGGATAGGGATAATGGGAGAATAAGGGATGATCTTTGTGCTGGGAAGTAAGGTACTTTCCCTGCCCTTTGCAGTTCCAAACACGGCTTTCTCTTGAGGGTCTGTCCAGGGAAGGCGAAGGGCCATGCACTGGAATTAATTAACTCCTCTGGAAGTCTGTACTCATAACACTAAAGGGGAAGCTGACACGACACTGACTAATCTATCAATTAGTTTGCAAATTGAGAACAATTTGAAAATGTACCTCTTTCTGGAGTCTGTCCTGATTTTTTTGGCACAAAATCAATAGGGCTGAATAAAATGTCCTTGCCTAGGCTGGGCAGCTGACAGACTGCAGCCTTTGTGAGTGGTCCATGCACATGCCCTCTTGTCCTGCTCTAAGCACCTCAGCTCTTGGTGTAGGCAGTATATGTTACATATAGCTTCTCTGACCCTTACTAGTTGATAACAGGATGACCGGGACTTGCTGGTGCACCCACTGAGCAGTAACATTAAGCTAAAGCTTAAAAGAATCATCTAGCCTATGATACACCAAGCAGTTGAGTTAGGTCAGAAAGAATTATTCCTGCCTGGTGGCCAGTGATGTGGAAAAGTGCATTTTTTGTTATTTTGTTAGATAGGGTCTCATTGCATAGCTCAGGCTGGCCTTGAGTATGAGACCCTCCTACCACAACTTCCTTGAGTGCTAGGATCACAGACATGTGCCACCACACATGGCTTAGAAAGTACATTTAACTGAGTAGTTACACAGGAGTGGATTTATTCTGTATCAGCGTTTTACTAGCTGTGGCCCTGAGGTGGGTCCTGGGATCATTCTGGACTTCTGTTTGTTCCTTCGTTAAGTGTGGAGGGTATGGTGGGCTATCCCTAGAGCCCCTCCCAGCTCTGAAATCTACAATTCTCTCCCTATCTCATCTTTTCTCTTTATCTCCCATGGAGAGAAGATGGAGTTCATTGGCTGCAAACAGGCCAATGTGAGAGGGAAAAGTGCAAAGCGAGAGGCAGCAAAGCCGAAGTAGGAACCTAGGTCCAGACCCTAAAGTATGCAGTAAGTGCTTTCAAGAGAAGGAAATTTTGTAGCCTAATGATTTTTCAAAACTCTTAGCAAGGCTGATCTGAGCCTATCCACTGGTGCTATCACTCTTTAACGAGGTATTCAATGTTGTGATGTAGGTAAGTATTAGAAAAGGGACTTCAGAGCCCCAAAGCAAGGTATTGATTCAGGATGAATTAAGCTTAGGCAGACTCTGGGCCTTGGAAGTGAGTTACTGATTTGGGGAGAATTCAGTGCCAGCACCACAGAAAGCCTTTGTGTAGAAAGCACTTGTTGTCTGAGCATGAAGAGCTGTCTTTGGACATGGACTTACATGTACATGTAAGCATAATAACATAGAACTACCTGCTCATATGTCCCTTTTCCTGGTCTTATGCACAGAGGTACATATCTGCCAGATGTCAGTGACTCTTCTAAACCCACACTCAAAATGCCCTTATCAGAAAGCAAAGCATGTGGATAAATACAGACCACTTAATTAGGTCCTTCTGCGATATGTCCTTATTAGGCTGGAATTAGACCACAATGTCACACTGTAAGCACAAAGGGCAGCCTATTCTCCCCTGTCTAGGATCCACTTTCTAAGAAAGGCTTCAAATTTTGCCTTATCTAGAACTCTGACCTATGGTCCTCTGGTCCATAGCATTGTTGGTCATGTGGCCATTTAGTCCCAGAAAGACAGACTTGCAAGTATGGAGGCCAGAAGTTCTCTTTGCTGGTTCTGTGATCTGTCTGTCTGGGAGGGGCATGTGGGGATTTCTTAGAAATCTGTGACAGATGTATGTCTTTGCTGGTCACCAGTACTTACCACAAAAGTGTACTGCTGATGGGACTTGGTCATGAACTCCGGCTTGCACTCCCCGATGCATAGGCGCACAGGCCCAGATGTGGTACCCACGAGGGCATGGCCCATCTCGCAGACAATCCTGAGGAGACAGCGACCTTCCTGTGAGAGGCTTGGCAAGGCTGCTGTCCATGCCTACTTGCTCAGCAGTGAGTGAGTGACTCCTCACTATCTTGCTAAAGAGCTTGGACCATGGATCAGCTTGATACCTATGTGTGACTTTGGGTACAGTGCTGGCCTCTCTGGGCTTTGTCTCATCTGTAGTACAGTAAGGGGTTGAATGTGATCATACATTACAAAGCCTCTGATATATCATGCTGCATAATTCTGTCATCAAGCTTGTGACTGCCTGGTGCAGTGTCTAGCTGTGGGTCATTTCTGGGATTTGTGGAATGAGTGGACGGTCCAACAGCAACCAAGGGGCAGCACTTGGTTGGTGTTCTCTGCTATTTGGCAAGCCATCACGGCAGCCTTCCCTAAGAATATAGGTAAGTGCTTATTTGCCAAGCTGATTCAGTTGTGGTCTGTTTCCTGTGGTGAGCCTTCAAAAGAGGTTAGATAATCTGATGAGATAGTATGAGATCCAAACAGTATTCCCCAGCACAGTGGCAGCAGTGTAGGCCCATGGAGGTGGGTAAAAGGTTGGCAGTGGCTGAGTTCATTAGGTGCCAGGTGACATGAACTCCCACTTAATCAAGATTGAGTACACTCAGTGGGTGACATGGCCCTGCTTGGAAGTCCTATCTCCCACTGGCAGGCACGCTGGAGGGAGATGCTTTGCACTCTCTCAGAAGACCAGATCAATACCCCCTGGTGACTTCCCTGGCTCCTCAGATAAGTCACAGAAGCACATTTAGACAATGGTCCCCTTAGCTACCATGCCTCACAGAAAGGGTGGGCTGTGGGGGATGGGTGGGACTGAGGAAACTAGGCTCTTGGGGTCCTTCTCTGGAATTTCTGGGCCTGAGGGAGATGGGAGAGGGTCTCAGCAGCCTCAGCAAATAGGAGGCTGGGAAGGGAGAAAGGAAGGTTATCCTTGTCTCCCAAGGTAGGCTTGCTTAGTGGGGAGTCAGAAAAGCAGACCCCCCCACTAATCCTCTGTATTATCCTGGCACAGTGGGAAGATCTGTGTTTAACCGGGTGATGCTTATCTGAGCAGCTTCTCTAGGAAGGAAGGTAACTAAACAGAGATTTCATTTTGATGTAATAAAACTTGCATTAAACAAATATGCCACATGCTCATACATGTGGTGTACTGCTGGTCTCCATCTCCTTCATAACAGTTAATCCCAAATAAGTACTTTCACTCCTGGTGAATATTTACTTAACACGCAATAACTGTCTTATTACATTTAGCATATTAGATGCAACAAGAAAGCACTTCATGGAAGAATATTCTCCCTTTTTCTGTGACTAGATAAATTATGAACCTACATAAGCATGATAATAATAATCAATTAGTGTTTGACACATAGCCCTTTCCTTAAACCTCATTAGTGAAGCATCTGAGAAGCTTAATCTATGGTGCTGTGTTTGGTTATTTGCATGCTGCCACCTGACTGGAGTAACCGCTCTCATATCCTGTCTCCTAGGTGCTGGCCTCCTCTTGTTTAGGGCCCCCTGCTTCTCTACAGCCTATCCTCTGCACCCTAAAAGAACCTGGAAGAGTCAGTAAATTCTTGTGGGTGGTGAGTGTGAGGGATGGGAAGCAGATAAGCCTTTCTTTGCCTTCTAATCAGGGCTGGGTCTTTCCTCATTCCTGGCCAGTGGATACTGTGCGGGAGAGATCCTATACAAGAAAGGGAGGAAGAATCTTGGCAGGCATGAAGTTGTGGAAAAAGGAAACTGGAGGACACATGAAGGGCACAGGTGAGATTGAACTATTCCTGGGCTTGTCTCAGAAAGGAGAAGGTTTGGTCTGACCTGTTCAACTGTCCATGGAGGGGTCAGTGATGGGCCAAGGCCTCTTAGCACACCGTCTTGCCTAGGTCCTAGACATTGCTTGGGGTTCATGTTCCAAAACCTTTATGCATGGAGCACCTGGGAGAAGAGTGATGAACGATGACGGAGCCAACTGGATATTAGAGCTGAGCATAAGCAGTTCGTTCTGAATGCCCTGACAAAATAGGCCTAAGCATGATGTCTTCCTCAAATTTCAGCTGAGCCCTCTCCCACCTGTGTGGTATGAGTCGGGAGAGGGTTGGTGATAGTGGTAGGCCACGGACAAGTAGTATGGGCAGGTCTAAGAAGTTGAACTGGAGTCTTCAGGTAATCAAGTTGTACTGTGGGTGAAATGGAGCCCTATCTTATTCTTATCTTTTATTCCTTGGGCCTCAGTGCTGTATGACAGGATGGAAAGGCCTTGAGTGTTCATTGCCTTATCATAGGTCAGGGAGATGAGTTACAGAAGAAGTAGGGGTGCTGTGGCAGTGGGAAGGGGTACATAGAATGAGGCTCGTGCCATAGCAGCATCTATCCCTTAATAACAAGGTTTGCGGCTACTGATAGCAGACACACCCATGAGATAGGACCCCATACTACGCTCATCCTCTGCTCCAGAAAGGGTCTTATCTCCAACTTATAGACAGCTAGAATTCAGGGATGCCACATGGTTTATTCCAGCAAGTGGCAGAGCTCTGACTGAATACAGGCTTACTCCTAAACTAGTGCTTTTGATGACTTCATTCTGTGGACACTGGATTATCATTATCATTATCATTATTTTGGGATGAAGTCTCACTATGTTGCCCAGGCTGGTCTCTAATTCCTGTGTTCAAGCACTGTGCCAGCCTCAGCCTCTTGAGTAGCTGGGATTACACATATGTGTCATCACACCTGTCTCTGACATTGGATTTAATAGAAAGCTCTGGACACTCTGAGGGAGGGGCAGCACAGACATAGCAGTAGTGACAGAGGATCCTGCAGATGTGGTGGAGACCCCCCCACACTGGTTTCCTAGGACTCTGAGGGCTAAACCACTTGCTCTCCCATCTTGTAGGCCGTGAAAGACCTCAGGTGGGATGGTGCATACCACCTCCTCTCCTAGGCCTCACTTGATTTGGGGGTTCTGGGAGCCCCTCCCCATTTCTGTGTCGCCTGTGTGCCTGGTGACTCTGAGGATCCCTACATACTCCTAGGAGTTAGTCACTGGAGATGCCTAAATTTCCTCCTTATAAAATGAGGAATGAGGACAAACAACTGTCCAGTTTCCATTTGAGGATTCGGCTTTCCAGTGGGGGTGTTTCAGACTCCATGGGACATACCACTTTAGTCTCTTGAGGACCACTGAGGGGACTGTAGAGATCACTTCTTCCTACTTTCTACATCAGACATTGCTCAAAGTTATTCACTTCATCAGGAACTGAGCTGAGGCTTGACCTCCAGGCTTCTGGTACCAGCTCAGTTTCCTCATCACCCCATACCACACCAGTTCTCGCAAATATGCATAAGTGGTAGTTTGTTCCCTGAGGGGGAAGCACAGTGATCTAGCACCCATCCAGCTGTGTAGATGTAGATGAGGGAGGGCAGATGAACATGAGCCCTTGTTCCCAGCAAGGCTGAATTGCAATCTCTACCTGCATCCTAGTGCCCAGAAAATGTCCTATGACTGAATCATCCTGCCCCGCACAGACCCATGGGGTGCTGATGGTAGGACTAAGTGGGCCTTTTAACCAATATTAACCTAATTGTGGAGTGATACATGGCAAAGCACAAGCATATGGTGAATCATTACTATACCCGCTAATCCTGCCTGTGCCCAGGATTCTGCACTGAGCCCGGTTAGCTAAATTCATCTCTTGCAGACATCTGTAATGATTGTGCCTGCTGCTGGCTGCCCGGGATGGAGTCTTAATGATGTTAACAAACTCTGAAATCTTGGGAGTGGTAATGAGCCTGGCATGGCTGGAAACCAGCCTGCATCTAGCAAGGCATGGGGTGTTTGCCTCCTCCTGCCTACCCTAGACCTGAGACCAGGATGGGGGCAGCTTTCAAGGGTCACCGTCAGCCTCAACGGGGCCTGAGATGACTATTTACTTCCTCAGAATCCTTTCCCAACCTCACTTCTGGTTCATCTGGGCACTTTCTTCCCCACAGCTCTGGGTAAGAGCAGTACACTTGACTTCACAAATAGAAGAAAGTTTCTTTCATTGTACAGTCCATTAAAGTCATAGACTAAACGGGCTTGTTGAGGTTGCAAGGGTGGTTAGCAGAGGAGACAGGTTAAAACAGTTCAATTCCAACCCCATGTAATTTTGAGGTCTGGCTACCTGGGAGCTTGTACTTCTCAGTCTAAAGTCTAAGTCCTCCTGGTCTCCCAAGTTGGACCAGAGTAAGTTCTGGAGGCCCAGGTGAATTTGAGGTTGGATGACTGAGTGGTGGGGCACTCTTTGTAGGTGGTCCTGGTTCCCACAGCGATCACCTTATCTTATGGCTCCCCAGAAATACTTATGTCCCTCTCTCCCTTTTCTGGTGGTCTTTCTACAGGCTCAGCCATCATTCTTTCAAGGCTCACTCTCAATAGGGATAAGGTTGTCAATGAAGAACCAGACTTCCTTCCTGTCTATGGCTAGTGGCCCTCACACAACCTTGGGAGTCTCAGAGTTCAACCCTCCTGCCTCTTGAACCATACTGGAATCAAAGTTTAAGGTTCAAAGCCAGGGGTGATGAGTCATAGGGTGCCCAGGCCTCTCTTGACTAGGAGTATTGTCCTGTGGCTGTTGTATCAGGGACACAGGCCTATACTAGTGGTCAAGAGGCTTAAGTGTTGATTCTGCAATGGTGATTATTCCCTAAGAGACTAGGGAAAGTCGTCTTACTTCTCCCATTCTTTTGCTCTTGCTAGATTTTACAATAATTTACTTGTCAGGGTCAGAGGAATTAAAAAGGAGAGAGTAGAGGGGAGAGAGTTCTGTTAACTGAAAACTGCTGATAGAAAATAAAGTGATGTCTTTTTTATGGTTGCTACTGAGGACTAGCTCTCAAGAGGTCAGAGGGGCCCGAGGTGACAGAGGAACAGGGTGAAGGAGGGAAGTCCCTGCCCCAAAGTCAAGCTCTTGTCAGTTCCTACATACACCACAAAGAGCTAACACTCAGTGGATTCAGGATAGCTTGACCCAAAGTCACATGACAAGCCATGGAGAATGATCTGATGGCTCCCCTCCCTCCTCCCTCTATTCTTCTGCCTCCAGTTTCTGGCCCACCTCCTGTCCACCAACTTACAAACTGTGGCCTCCACTGTCAAGGGATCACCCCACATTGGTACATATGTCACTCCTAAGCCTGCTTGCCTGCCTGCCACTACATGCCTATTTTCTAATTTCCAGCTGACATTTCCCTTAGTGAAATAAATGAATCTGCTCCAACAGAGACCCTGCTTGGATTAAGCTGCTGTCAGAGCCCCATGCACCAAACAAATTGTTGCCCGCAGCCCACCATGTGGCACGCATTCCAATGGGGGCTGGCAGGAGGGGCTGGGAGTTCTTGGAGGGGCCTCTAGCAGCTACTCTGACAGGCAGGCAGAAACTGACTGGGGGCAGCACTGGCACCTTGAGCCCTGATTCCTGAGGAGCCTGGGAACAAAGCCCCTCTGAGGTCAGAGTACCCTAGAAAGAACATTTGGGAGCAGTTTCCTCAGAAGGAGGAGGTGATATGAGAGACCTGGGAAAGCCTCAGAGAAGGAAGTCAGGAACTCTCCATTTGGAAGCTCACAGGGACAAAGCCCTGCAGGGCGGACTCACTGCTCAGCGATGATGTATTCCCCCGGGAGGGGCGTGCAGGGCACCCCAGCCACCTGCACGTGGTGAGCGATCTCAGAGAAGTCCAGGCCTAGGTTCACACCGTGGATGGTCACACGTGTCCCTCCTTCAGGTGGTCCAGATACTGTCAAAATCTGAAGGAGGGAAGTGGGATTAGTCCCTGGGTTAGCCACAGGAATGGAAGAACAAGGCCCCTTTCCCTCCCCTGGAGCAGGTGCTTAGGGGCTTTGATTTCACCTGGAATCTGAATGAGCTTCATGTGTCTTCTATACTTTTCAGTTTGTCTAGAATTGTGGCATCACCTTCTACTTTATACTTCTCCCTTGGTTAAATCATTCATTCATCCATTCGCCCATCACTAATCCATCCATTTACTCAAAAACTTATCGGAAAAAATTCTGAACTCTCAGCAGAACACTACTACTTTAGGTGCATTTCTAATTCATTAGCTGCCTGTGACCAAGTCACATAATCTCTGTGAACTTCACTTCTTTTACTGTGAAGAGAATATTATCATGTCTATGAAGCTTGCAGGGAGTGTGGGAACCCCAAACAGTGCTCAGAGTTCTGTGTACCAGGAGGCTTTGAAACTGTGACAGTGTTGTTATTGCTACTCCTGTATGCTGGATCCTGTGGGTACCATGGTGAAGATTTTCCTTCAGGGAACTTATAGTCAGGGAGGAGGTGATAACAAAGGCTCATAAATAGTGCTAGTTTTGGGTCTGTGGTGATCAGATAGATACAGAGGAAGCAGGGGGAACTTGGAGCAGGCAGGGATTAAATATGGCTATAGCGGAGCATCAAAGACCCAGAGTGTGCTTGCTGTTATTTTTCAAAAAAAATCCTGTGACACATGTTAGATCGAGAAGAATAACTTTAGGATTTTGCAAATATTTTCTGGTTTTCTACTAGCAAGGATCATTTGTTGGTTCATTCCTTAATTCAGTCACCAAATGCTGATTATCTCATTTTGCTTTGACCCAACAGGGAAGGGATGGAAGAGCCAGAATGCCATAAACTTCTCTTGGAATAAGGCAGTTCTTTAGAATCCAGTGGATCCTACTGAATGAGTTCATGCTTTGTGGTCGGTGGTTATCTGAAAAAAGAAGTAACTGGCTAACCATAACTCTGAGAGAACTGAGTTCTAGGGAGCAAAGGAACTCAGAATTGCTGAGCTGGGTATAGGGGTGTCTCAAGGTACCGTATTCTAAGTCTCCTTTTACAGAGAGAAGAAGGAGACCTAGAGAAGGTAGAGATGCATCCAAGGCAACCTGTGCACACTGTAATAAAAAAGCCAGACTCGATTGAGACCAGGAGTCTGCTAAGATCCCACATTGACATCTCTGGGCAGAGCCACAGTCCCTGTGTCCTTCAATACTGGATAAGCTCTTAACACTGTACATGGTGGAGGGTCTGGAGCAGCAGTCAGCATGGATGAGAACAAGTAAAAGCACTGTCAAGGCCTACCCCTCTCTACTTGTCCCCTAAAGGGTACTTCTTCAGTGATGGGGATACCCTAAGTTCTGCCACCCTCTCAGACATGGACCCCCATGTCCTAGCCAGCAAGGAAGAAATGGGGCTGGTGTAGGAACAGCCCTCCCTCATCACTCTGGCTTAGTGTGATGGTTGCTAAGCCAGGATTGACTTGTCCTGCTGACCTCCCTCCCATTCCCGCAGGCCTTCAATGGTGCTGCTTCCTGACGTCTTGCCTGCAAGGCCCCAAGCACACTCATCTGGGACCCATTCCACCAGGTCACCTTGTGTGTGTCTTCAATTTCCTTTTCTTGAAATAAAATACCTCACCTTATGAATGAAACTAAATAAATGTAAGGAATGAATAGAGGGAGATGCCACAAAAGGGATTCGAAGGCACATCCATGTGTTTACAATGAAAGAAAGAAAGCCAACGTGGAGGAGAGAGAGCTGGCAGAGCAGCAAGAAGCCCCCGGGGTTCTTGTTTCTGGGAACTCTAAAGGTATTTAACAACAGTGAGCCCTGGTTGTTCTGCTCAGTTTTGGCAATGTTCCTGAGGCCAGGGGTGCCTGCCCTGGGGGATGGACCCTCACCACGAGGTGGGAAGAGGCTTCTACCTCTGCAGTTTTGCACCAATAGGGGAGAATGTGTTTCCAACCCCTGGCTCTGTTGGTGCCACTGAACTGAGTTTCCCCAGTGCTCTACCTACCCCTCTCAGCTACCTATGACAAGAACCACCTATCCAAGGGGACCGACAGAGCTGTGATGATTGGTTCCGTTCCTTGGTTCCTCTCTTGCTCCCACTTTTATTTTTAAAAATACATTCTTTTGCTCACTGCAGTTAATTACAACCTTTCAGAAAAACCGTGAAATGAAATCTTTCTGGAAAGACTAGAAATATTTCTGTCTTGCAGGTAGCACATGGTATCTGTACTGTGGATACTTGGTGGCTCTGGAAGGTTCCATAGCATCATCCTCTGTTGTTCAGACATGACAGCCATTTAATAAAACATAGAGGGTCAGAGTCAGATACATGATCACAGGATGTAGGGCCCATCTATTGGCACAAAGCTGCTTAGTAGTGAAAGTCAGCACAGAGAATAAGACTCTTGTTTTGGGTAAATTATTAGCAAGTGTTATAATCTTGGCATGAAGATATATGCCAAAGAGATGGATGAGTCCAGCTACTGGCTGCTGGCATGTGAATTGGGATCTTCCTGGATCACCAGACCAGGTCTGAAGGCTTTAACAGTGCTGGAAAAGCTCGATCTTCAGGAGAATCTTCTTTATGGGCTACATCCTAGGATGTCACCACTTGGAATAGATGAATCAAGAGTTCAGAGTAGAGAGTAAGCAATACACAGCCTTGGCGCTTAAAGGGACACACATCTCAGGGTTCCTTGCTTAAAGCAAACCTGATTTGTAAATGTCCAGATTTACAAAACAGATGAGATGGTGATCATCTGATTTGCAGGAGGGTTCCCAAGGCCTCCATTACTGATGACTTACAAATCGATCTTGTCAGCTCACACCTCTCTCCTCAGCTCCACAGCCATTTATCCAACTGGTACGGGACACCTCCACTTCCACCTGTACGTCCCTCAGGTGCCTCAAATTTCACAGTATCTAAAACTGAACTCTTAATTCTTCTTCCTCCCACCCCAAACCAATTATCCTCCCAGATTCTCTTTCAAGGTTAATGGAGTCACTACACACCCAGTCAGAAATCTTGTAATGGTTCCTTTTCCTTCACCCGCCATATGAAATTAACAATGTCACAGGTCCTATCTTACTCCCATATGAGAGTGGCTGCTAAGTAAGCTTCCTCCTCTCACTCTAACCACAAGGGTCTCCGTGCTCCTCCAATAACTTGGTACTTGGCTCATTATTGAGGTTAGGTCTCTCTAGATTCTGACCTACTTCATTTCTCCAGCTGCATCTTCTCTTTTGTAAGCATGACCTCTGTGTCCTACCAGAGATCACTGTTTCCCACATTAGATGCACTTTAAAAGTCTTTGTGTCTTTCAATGCATTTGCTTTTCCCAAGCTCAAAAGTCAAAGATGGTCAGGTTGGCAGTCTGTGCTCAGAGAAAAGCAACAGAGAAGGCATCCCATAGAAGACTGGCCTCCATCTGAGCCCTTCCAGATGGCTGAGAAAAGTACAGCAGCTATGATGTCTGCATGGTAGCCTGCGCTGCAAGAACCTGGTATCCATGTCCCCGCTCCTCCACAGAAACAAGTATCCAGTGCTCAGAGGGGAGGCTTAGTGGGAAAGACTTGTTCTTCAATGAAGGAGAGGACAGGACCCTCCAGGACCAGACCTCAGACTAGGCAACTGGATGGTCCCAGGTTCCTCTGCAATGAGAATGTTCCCTGAGTTTTCTTTTAGAAGTAATATGATAGTGGAGGGTGCCCGAGAAAGCACTGCACAAAGCCTTGATGCTCCCAGTAGCCAGTTCTGGCCTTTGTGTATGGGTCTGCAGAGGCAGGCTGCCTGACTGACCAGGTATTGCTTACAAAATCCCAGAAAAGGCCTTCCTGATCCATATGGAGCTGCGGGACTTTAAGAGAAGGTGAGAGGGAGGTTAGTGGAAAGGGGGAGTCATACTGAGGTGCCTATTGACAGAGAATGAGCTCAAATGTGCCTGGGACACTGGGTAGGCTTGGATAAATTGGCTTCTAGTTTCAGATGGCCCTTGTGCTTCTGACTGCTTTGGGGTAGGGAAATAAGACTTGGTACTCAGGCAGTGTCTGCAGCAAAAAGAGGGCAAGTAACTTCTGAGTCAGATGAACCTGAACTGGAAAGTAGTTCTGATACTCCTGCACTCTGTGACCTTGAATCTAATGTCCTCATCTAGAAACAGATAATCGTGCTGGCCTCATGGGAAGGATGCCAGTGACATAACGTTTGGAAAGTTCCTGTTTAGAGAACAGGTATTGATGATGACTAATTTCCGAACTTGTTCTTCCTTACATGCAGAACTTCCAGATGAGATGCACATGGGATGTGGGGACTGTTAAGAATTAAGAAAGTATGTGAATTTTCCTATTGATATGGAAGGAAAACTCTTGGATCAAAGAGTTCATGGCCAGATGCCAGGGTGACTGAGGTAGAAAGAGCATACAGGGCTGGTTGGAGACTACTTGAGAAGTTTCTGGCAGCTCAAGCTTGGTCAGGAAGTGGGTCATGCTAGGGATAGGGCCTTCTGAGTCCTGTACAGGAGCATATTTTGAACTGGACGTTACCCTTTCACCAACCACAAATTTGGAAGGACAGTGGTGCTGCCTAGAGAGGTTGGTCTTCATTCTTTCCTTTTTTCCTTCTAAAATTTTTTTATTTTATGTGTATGAATGTGTTGTCTGCATGTATGTAAGTGCACCAGTGTTGTGCAGTGTCCACGGAGGTCAGAAGAGGGCACTGGATCCCCTGGAACTGGAGTTACAGATGGTTGTTAGCTGCCATGTGGGTGCTGGGAATCAAACCAGGGTCCTCTGCAAGAGCAGCCAGTGCTGCTTAGTCATCTCTCCAACCCACCTTTTTCCTTCTTGATATTACGTCTTTCCCAGGTTACTAGACATTGGAGGCAGATGCAGTATCTTAAAATGAACTCAATGAATTCTTTCAGGAAGTAATTCTAAATAAGAGATCCACATGAACAAATAGCTTGGCAGTTTGAAGCCTGTGTGTCTGTCTGTGTATGTCATGTGTCTAGTGGGGTGAGGTAGAGGGAGGAAACAAAGGTAAAAGGAAGATCTTTAAGTATTGACTAGTTTTAGTCCTGCCCTTCTCAAAACACACTGTACTATGAGTCAGAAATTTATCTAAATTTTGCCCTGTGGTTCTCAGCAGAACTAGAAGCAGAAGAGCAGGGGTAGAAGCAGCTGGGACGGCTGCACTGTCACGAGTGGCGTTGCTAGGCTCTCCCCTGTGCTCTATGCTAACCCACCCAGGTGCCCCTCCTCTGCCCACTCCTTGTACTGGGGGCTCCCAGATCCTGGTTTAGGTGGAATAAATGATGCATGCCTCCCTCCTGGACAGTCTAACAGTCCCACAGCCATAGGGTGTGAAGCCTATGCATGTTTGATATACTATCCCCTCCACTGGCCAGGCAAGCGCACTGACAGTTCTGCTCAGCTCTGCCCAGCAAAGATGCCTCCTGTGAGGCCTTCCCTGGCTCCCCTGGGCAGACTCAGCAGCCCCTTCTCCTGTGTTCCTTCTGGTCTTAAAGGCCACTACTAAGACGATGGCCAGACCAAATTATCATTGCTCATCTCAGTGAGACAAGAACTATCTTGGGACAGAGACGATTGTGCTTTTCTTAGCAATCTAATATTTAGCATACTGCCTGGCTCAAACCAGCCATCAATAAGTATTGCAAATTCTCTGTTTCTGAGAAATGCTGGTGTCTACCAGATTCTAGAACTATGTTCTTTAATGATGACTAGAAGGAGGAGGTGCCTAAGTGTTCTTGGGAGTGCTGCAGTATATTCCCATTGCATCATTCAAGACTTCTTCCTGTAATCTCCCTTGCTTTAATTTAAGACAATTTCTGGTTTGATTCCTCAAAGAACAGAGGACTGAGCAGCTGCCTCCTCACCAAACATCTTTCAGATACTGAAGACAGCAATTACACCCTGGCGTTTGCCTTTGCAGTGTTTTCTCCTCCTCCTCCTCTAAAGACAGTTTCAGAACCTTTTGATGGTGTTTCCATCATGCTCTGAGTGTCCCACACCAGCCTGACGGCCCGAGACAGTATCTGAGTGATCAATGTGCAGTCAGGAGGGCCTGAGATGGTGTCATCCCTCTGCTTGTCGCACACACCATTAACTGGCTCTAGGCGGGACTTAGAAGAGGGTAAACCCTATGTCTTGTGTTGTTTTTCTCACTGGAAGTTTCTTCTCCCATGTAGACACTTTTGCTCTGAACATCTCTCTGCCTCAAAGAACTCTGTGCTTATATTTATTTACTATTTTTTATTGACAGGCTCTCATGGTATAGCTCTGGCTGGCTTAGAACTTACTATGTAAGTTAGACTGGCATTGAACTTGTTGGAGATCCTCCTGCCTCAGCCTCCTGCATACTAGTATTACAGGCAGGTATACCACATTTGACTGTATTTGCAGTGAGACATGAACTTGCCTGATCACCATGCCTGGCATCATGACTAGTTGTGGAGAGGAAAGGGTGCCTGTGCTTTGTAGGATCCAAAAGGAAATACTTCAGGGCTCAGTCTAGCAGCAATAAACACATCCAGACCCTCTCACACATGAAGGTGACTTATCTAAGCCCTGGCCATGTACTTGTTGATTAGCACATATTAATCAGGGAAGATGGGGCCAGAGGGTGTGGGAGAAAGCTGGCATGTTTTGGTCAAAGCTTGTGGGCTCATGGTGGATGACTAATGGAAGATTTCTATGTTTTGCTGGGGCCTCTCAAAGCTTCTGAATCCTCTGGTTTGGGGAGCTACTTATCCACCTGCTCAGACCCCACCTCAACAGCTATACAGTCCAGTGAACCCTAACAAGTACCCTTGGGGCACTTCAGCTCAGTCTGTATTCCTGCCGGACTCTGTCATGTTTGTTCTCCTTCATGGGTGCCATGACCTGGAAAGCAGCACTGTGATGCCACAGCCATCCTCATTCTTGCAGT
This sequence comes from Nannospalax galili, assembly GCF_000622305.1. Classification (NCBI taxonomy): domain Eukaryota; kingdom Metazoa; phylum Chordata; class Mammalia; order Rodentia; family Spalacidae; genus Nannospalax; species Nannospalax galili. The sequence goes on from NW_008360311.1 coordinate 565,697, forward strand.
CACTAATTGAGCATTTTGAGGGAATTGTGCCACAAAGCTGCTCTAGGGTAAGAGCAGATGCAGCTGATTAATTACAGCTGGGGAGATGCAAAGGGCTGAACCAGGGAGCACAGTGGGAGGTGCTGGAGGTCCTAGGGACTTGGCAGCCTGGGGAAGAGTGCTTCGGCTGGCTGCACACAGTGGCAGAATCAGGCCAGGCCTGGGCAGTGCCTTGGAGGGGCAGAGTTGGGGCTCCCCTCAGAGTAGGGGTTTGAGGTCAGAGGAGCTTGGTAGGTGATTCACAAAGTCTGGTTTGCATCCTAGACTCCCTGTCATCTTTGGGTCTGTTTCCTGGCTTACAGAGACAAGGAGGGAGAAGACAGAAGCAAGCCATCAGCTCCAGGAATGGGAGAGTTCTCTGATAATGATGCCTGCTCTTTCTTAAGTGCCCAGGATGAGTCAGGAATTGTACCTAGGGCTTTATGTATTGTGTCACACTTAGGCGTTAAGTCACTATAGTAGTGCCTTCATTATTCCCATTTCACAGGTGGGGAGTAATGTCCTAGGGAGGTTAAGGAACCTGCTGAGGTTTGCACACAGAATGGCAGAAAGCAGATGATACACCTAACGATATATTTAATGTGTTCTTAACCCTGCAGAGAGCCTAAGTCACCGTCCTCGGTCTCTCCTTGGATCCCTCTATTCAACATCACCCCTTTCCCTTGGCTGAGGCCATACCTCCCTATTTTCTAAGGAGTCTTGGTTTGGGGTTTGCTGTCCACTGTTTTTCCTCCTGTCCTTTCCACTTGGTGCTTCCCAGCATCAGCTCCCTCCTCTCCTCTGCGTTCCCCATTTGGCCTTGTCCTGTTCTGTCTGCCCAGATATGTGCAGCTTCCCCAGACAACTCTGGGGCAGAACTCCTTTCTTTCCCTCTTTGCAGAGGCCAGGAGAACTCGGTGTCAGCTCCTTTCTCTTTTCTGACTCGAGATGGAGAATTTTGTTTCAGTGCGTAGCAAGGGTGGTACCCAGGTTAAAGGCATGGCCCTGGAGCCAAGGCGCTGAGGGTTAAATACTGGCTTTAAAATTTAGCAATGTGACTTTAAGACAGTTATCACTCTTCATAGCACCTCAGGTGACTCATCTGTAAAATGGGACTAATAAGTTCCATGGATCTGTGTTTCGAGGTCACACATATAATGTTAGGTATAAGGTGTATTTAGTGAATGTAGCTATTTTTCTCATCACCATTTGAAAACTAAGAAATTCAGAGAGAAACTAGCCTAGCTAAGGGCTGGAGGGAAAAATGGCTTTGCTTTTGTGAGCTTCCTATGTGGATGGGCATTGTTCACGATGGGGTCTTGATGTAGGTGCACAGCCTGCCTTGTAGCATTGGATGCTGCCTTTCTGTTGCCTGCGTAGCCCTCCTTATGGTCTCTGTGGTGTCAATCCTATCTTCACTGCTGGTATTGCGAGACAAAGAAGATACTGGCATCGGATCCTTTGGGTGGGAGGAAGAAGTGTATTAGATGCTCCATGTCAGACTGGGGTTCCAGGAGCAGTCATGTAGACATGTGTGGATGTGTAGCCAATCCTTGTTCCCTCCCTGTAACCATAGTGCTTTTCTGACTTCTTTGGAGAGCAGTGATGTCAGCTGCATACATGCAAGTTTCCATTCTATCCTGGCTCCCAAATCCACCCAGAGGCTGGTCCCAGACTGCAAATGGTCATGTGTTTTCCAACTTGCGAGAGAGTGTGTGCCAGTGAGTGCTGACTCTCCCCTGTTGCTAGAGCTGGCTGGGGAGCTCCGTAGAAATCTATGGCTTCAGTGGCGCCAGCTCTCCTGCCTGGCGTGACTCCTTGCTGGTTCTGTCTTAGCTGATAGCACATTCAAAACCTAATTGTTATCTCAGCAGAGTAACTCCATTATTCATCTTGACACCATCCCCCGTTAGCTGTTTGTTGCAGTGATGTTATATTAATGAGGCCTGCAAATAAATGAACAGGAGATCAGAGTACTGGCTTGTTTCTCAGGAAAGCTGGCTGACTTCTTTCTTTTCGTGTTGGTAACTTTGCAGTGAGTCACTCCAGCCCTGGCCAGGTAGATTTTGGCTTTTCCTAAAAGCAGCTTTGTGGCTAAGTACTTACAACTGTCCTAACTTCTCAAGAAGTTTCACAAATGTATTTGCATCTGAGGGAGTCTGGGTAAAAACAATCTCTTTTGGCACAAAGAGAGCAGGGGGAGGCAGGAGGGATAGATCACCTCAGACTACTATAATATAAAAAAATTACCTATGTACTGGGTGTGGTGGGGCACACCTTTAATCCCAGCACTTGTGAGTTTGAGGCCAGCCTGGTCTACATAGCAAGTTCTAGGACAGCTGGGGCTACAGGGAGACCCTGTCTCAAAAAGACAAAAAAATTTACCTATGCTTTGTTTTGGAAGGCAGTGTATACTGTTTTCCACAATGGATTTTCTGTCCCAGGTACATGTACCTAAAATGATGTTAAAGAGAATTTATATTCCCTAAGCATGGATTAGTGAGGTTGGGAAAGTTACTGAGTTTGAAAAATTCATAAAGTGAAGTTTATACTTCTAAGTTCATGTGAAGCCCATCCCTTGCTGCCTGGTAGCAGTGCACTCTTGCTGGGAAATATAGTGGGTAACTTCAGGAACACATCTTAAGTATGATGGGCTCCTAGTCACTGCATGAGGTACCACCTCTGGGATTTCTCCCCTGCCTCTCAAGCCTGCTGTGTCTGGCTTTGCCTGATCTCTGTCCTAGCCTGTAGGTGTTTATCACCTGGGTTCCATTCTCTAGCTTTTCTCATTAGGTGGAGATGCCTGAGAGGTCAGACCCCAATCCAGGAGAGCCAACATTCACTTCTGCCACTACTGCTCTGGTGAGCAAAGGTCAAAACCTATTGAGTAAAGCTTCACACACACTTTTGATGGGACTTAAATAAAAGACTATGCCTGAAGACAAAAGGTGGTTAACTTAAGTTTACATGTAACCCTCATTGTGTTCCCTCATTGTTTCTCCTGATAGTAATGAAGTTGGACCTAATTATGTATAGGAAGACAATTAGGTGCAGGTAACTTTAAGACTCATTCCAAAGGATGATAAACTTTAAGACTCATTCCAAAGGATGACTCAGCATGTCTGGCAACTGTTGGTATCTTCCAGTTGGTTCTGGTGCTTGACACAGACATACACTGAGGTGGGAGAGTGCTGGCCACAGAATACTCTCTTTCCCCATGACCTATGGCCTAGTTTTCAACCTCTCTTCTATTACTAACCAGATGTGTGACTTTGGGAAAGTTATTTTCTTCCATGGGCACCATTTCCCCAGCTCTTCCTATAATTGCAGTCGTCTTATTTGGAGAGTGAGGATGCAAGGTACACAGAGCAGAGTCATGATAAAGGAAAGCTATTATGATCATTGAACCTCAAATTAGAACCGTGTCCCCTGCTTATGTCTCTGGCCTGAGATAGCATCTTCATTAGCTCTGGAGACCCACATCTCTGCTGTAGTTCTCCTTTCTGGAGAGGAGACTGCTGCCGAGGGTGTGGGTTAGAAGTTCCTTTCCTAAACTCTTTAGAGGGAGCAGAACGGTCTGTGGGGAAGGCAGTTTCCAGCCTTGTCCAGGTAGCCAGTGTTCAAGGCTGGAGTTGTACTGGAAGAAGCTGTGTTCACCCAGGTCTCACTCAGTGCTTTGACAACCATCAGCTCCAGCTCTAGTACAGTGCCTGGCACGCAGTGGTTGCCAAATAAATATTCACTGATAAGAGAATCAATTTATTTCCCAATGAGCTGTGGCATTCTCTCCTTTTGCTTATAATTCTCATTTTGAAATATTGAATCATCTCCTTCATATGTTGAAACTCTAATTCCTAGCACCATCAACAGGGACCTTACTTGGAGTCAGTCTTTAGACAAGTGATCATATCAAATGAAATCATTAGAGTGGACATTAATCTAATCTGGTTGGTATCCTTACTTTAAAAATATTTTAGAGCACAGACATACAAGGAGACAGTCACCATGTGAACAGAAGGAAGAGGCTGGGTGAGGCATCTACAAGGTGTCAGCAAAGCCCAGAAGCTGGGGGAGAGACCTGCCACTGACCCTCCCTCACAGTTCTCCTAGGGACCCAGACTTGTCTTTGGACGCGTATCTTCCAGACCACTGAAAGAATATATTTCTGTTGTGTAAGACACCTTATCTGTGGTTCTTTCTTATGACGACCCTAGGAAATACATGAGACTGGAGTCAGGACCTTTGTCACATGCATTTCTGAGTCGTTTTCCCTTTCTCACATTTCTTTTCCTGAGAATACAGTCTGTCTCCTTTCCCTTTCTGTTAGATCCTGTCTTTTCACAGCTTCTTGGAACATGTCTCTTGTGGGAATTAATAATAGCCTCCTCTTTAAGGTCTTGGGTTCGTGGCCCAGGGGAGAATAGAACCATGGTGGGCCAGGCACATTGTGGGCTTTCCAGTTCTCAACATGTGTCCTGTTCCTAGGGTTAACAGGTGACATGTGTACAGACTCCTGGGTGACAGCTGGAAACAGAAGCAGCCTTGGAGGCTTCCCACTGGGACAGCATCATTATCCTACCATGACTTGGTGAGAAGGAGCAGACAGTGAGTCCTGAGGGGGTCCTAACCTGAGGTTTATACAAACTGGGAAATTCAATAGGCTGTACAAGTTGTCCTACATGAAGCTTCAATAATGAATGGGTCTCTAGGGGTGGGTTTCATTGCTATGGAGACAGTAGGGTAAGGAGGATTTAAGGAAGAACATAGCTGTTCATCTAACTGCTCACGAGCCCACATTTTCCCCTGTAGCATAGCTTCTTCAAGGTTATTTCTCTGCTCAAAGGCAGGGCAACACCACTTTAAGCCCCAGTTTTTTTGAGGATTGGATACAGGTCATTGTAAATCCCTTTCTTCTCACCCGTCCAGAAAGATTATCAAATAAGTAGCTTTTGTTGGCTGCCCTAAGTGATGGCACTAAGGACAAGACATATTCTGAAGATGAGGGAGATATCTATAAGAGTGTTAATTCATAGAAGTTCAGTAATTATGAGGTTTATAAAAAAGCAGAAACAGCCAAGAAAGCTGAAGAGAATGAGTTGATTCCTCTTAAAGATTACTTTGAACAAATCATACATTCTTGTAAAAAAAAAAAAAAGCCATAGAAAAGAGGTTGTGGTCTTTAAGGGACATTCTACCAGGAGGTGTACAGGGTTCTTTTTTTCCTGTTACTGGGGACGTTAACTCTGATCTTTTGGTTAAGGTGAAGTCTATCAGATTTCTTCACCGAGAAGTCACTATTGTTTCCAGTGTAATTAATCATCTATGGGAAGAGAGCTCAGAACTGGGTAAGTGTTCTACTTCTCATCAACTTTCACATATTCCTACTTGCATCCATGGACCATCCTGCCAACAATTATTACTATGCACATCACAAATGGTGACTTTCTGTTTCCACAATTCTGTATTTACTAGCGGGGATTCTAGTATAAATAAGCACACCCAAATTCAAATTAAATGTTTGTTCACACCAGCAATGACTGGATTCTTACTCCATTCTATCAGTGAAGATCATGATTTTCTTGCTGAAAGTAATTCAGATATGACCATGCAGATCCCCTTCTAGTTGGCTTCTGTGCTCTTTTCTTTGTAGTGCTTCCTGCCAAAAGTTTATAACCCGAATTAAATCAAGAGAGGCAGCATTTGATGTATTCAAATTGAGGGACATTGGACAACATGACTGGCCTAGACGCTTTAACACCATGAAGGTCATTAAAGGAAAATATTAGGACCATGGATTAAAGAACTAAAAGGACATGATGATGTCACAGTGGAACATCACATCCCAGATTAGACTTTGTTGGATTTCTGATCAGAGAAAGAATGTCATTGTGACAACTGTGAAAATGTGAACAGGGCCGGTACGTTGGATGGTATTCCTGTGTTGATGTTAACTGATGATTGTACTATGGCTCTGTAAGATGGTAACTTTGGAAAACCTGGGTGAAGGTAAAATTAAAACAGTAACTTTCATATTATTTATTTTTATGTATATGAGTGTATTGCTTGCATGTGTGTAAGTGCGCCCATGTTGTGCAATGCCCATGGAAGTCAGAAGAGGGCATTGGAACTGGAGTTAAGGACAGTTGTTAGCCACCATGTGGGTGCTGGGAAAGGAACCCAGTCCTCTGCAGGAGCAGCCAGTGCTTCTAATCACTGAGCCATCTCTTCAGCCCCAAAAGTCACTGTTTTTGGACCTCGTTTATAAATCTGAAATTATTTCCAAAGTGACAAACTAAAGAATCAGAAAACGACATAGATGAAGGAGCGTCTGGTGGGGGTTAGAGATACAGATGAAAGAAAATAGGATCAGTTACTCATTCAGGCTTAGGTACTCCCTCCCATACGTCCCGTCCAGAGTGATTATCACTGAGTGGTTTGGAGCATAACACAGATGTCTCTTCCCAAAGACGCCCTTCATGTCTCAACAGCCTCAACATGAAAATCAGCAGCAGGAACCTTGGAGCTCCTACTCCTTCAGATACATTCAGTAGCAAAATCAATTACAGCCTAATTACCTCAGGGGGTTAATTAGCCTCCTGTAACTTGGGTGTCCTCTGTGAACCGAGCAGCCTGTCAATCCCCGGTCAATGATCAGGGTAGGTGGTAGAGGCAGAAGCTTCCCTGTGAGCAACTTGCCTTGGGGCTTGTAGAAGCCTCTGAAGCAGACAGACAACAGGCTGTTCAGTTCCAGAGCCTGCAGAGGTAGGAGGTGCTGACGATCAATTCCCTCTAGAATTTAAGCTCCAGGCACCACAACTGCTGAAAGGTACAGAGACCGACAACCACAGCAGAAAGACAAATTGCACAGAACAGTGCACGTTCTCAGGCCAGTGTTTGGGAGAAATCACTAGAATGGAGAAGCCACAAAGTTCCAAATAACTTGTGATACTAGTTGTCTGAGAATAGAGGCTGGAGCATGCCAACACCCCTTACAAACATTCTGGTCCAGTGAAAAAGTCAGCAGTCATAGCCACTGCCCACATCTGAGTATAAGGTGGTACCAAAGCCACCCCCTCTTTGTGGGGCAGGATCTGTACCTGCGTAAGCCCATTATGTCAAAGAATGATGCAGCAGACATTCTCTCCCCTCCAGATTAAATGCACTCTGCTCCAGGTACTCAAGCACAAAGGCTCACTGTACTTCCTTCCCACGGTCCTGGGTCCACTCCTCTGGAACCTGGGGGATTCACCTTGGTGTTGTGGAGGTTGGAGCACTTGACATGGTAAGTAGGACATGTGGAGGGGGTGGGCACAGCTATCTGATAGATACCAGCAATGGAATGGATATTAAAGAAGGGGAAGTACTACTTGTTTTATGCTACTTAAGCAAATCATTGAGCATTTATGATACTTTTATAATTAAATCTGAGTTTAAATGCTGGCACTGTCTCTTATCTGCTATGTGAACTTGTGCTTCATTTTCTTCATCTGTGCAGTGGAGCAGTGAATACTTAGCCTCCCACAGTTGTAGGGATTAAATGTATCAAAGCCAAGCACATTAAATAAATATTTGCTCCCTATTCAAATAATCCATCTGAAGGTTACAACATCCCTTCGATCTTGAGGGTTTTGTTTTCCTTAACCTGAATAGAGGCTGTGATTAGATCAGACAGGAGCTCAAGAAATTTCCTACTATCCTGTGATATAAGGAGAAGTGGGGTGACTTCGGGAAAAATGAGGAAGGGATGGGGCAGTGGAATGGCTTAGGAAAGACAGATATAAAAACAGCCTCTCTCAGCTGTCTTAAGTGCCAGAGACCAATGTGTTACCTGTCTAGGCCTTTGTTCCTTATAAGGAATACACAATTTAGTTTCAAAACAAAATGACAGTCATTGACTGGGGGGCCGCAGCATGACAGGTCCACAGACCGACCACGTAAGCACAATTGCATCTCTCCGGGTCACTCAAGCCCAGCAGTTGTTATTTCTCCCCACATCACCTGTTCATCTTCCTTTGCAACTTGCTATTTTGGAAGCATCATTTTTTTCTACTATAATTAATTACTTTACTTATTCCCATGAAAATGCACAAAATAAATTGGGCTGAGAAAAGTTCCTGAGAAATGGTGTGCAGCTAACATACGGCCTGTCTTTACTCCTTCTGTTTCAAACTCTGCACCTCTGAACTAATTGCAGCTCCTGAAATAACATTTCTGCTGAGAAAGCTAAACCTGCTTTCAGAAATGTTCCTACTATGGAGCCAACATCTTGTCCCTACCTCGCTCAGCCAGCCTAGCAGGGTGGCTGGGGTGGCTTTGCTTCCTTCATATGTACAGGCACACAGACATACATCTACATCATGAACTGCACCAGTGCATGCACCACACACCTGTCACTTATACCCATGCACAGGCCACTAGGATGTACACAAGAGTCCTTCCACAGCTCCACATTACATATATTCTCTCCGGGAGTTCTCACATGTACTTCTTTCCCATGGTCCTGGTTACCCCCGCCTCTTCTGGAAGCTGGGGACTTACCTCGGTGATTTGTGGATTCGAACACTTCACATTGTGGCTGGACCAGTCAAGCCAGGGGCTGGAAGGGCTGGGGCAGTGCTGGTGGAGGGTACATCTGCGTTCACCACTGCACCAGCCACATTCAAACTTGTGATCAGCCTTGAGACAGAGACCACAGCTTTCCCGCTGGGCTGCACACTTGTAGAGGTGTACTGAAAAGAAAGGGTGGCTGTCATGAATGGGACTTCAGACGCTCATCAACATATCCTCTGCTTGTTGGTGCAGCATACCTGTCCCCATCCACAGATAATACTACTGATCATCAACACTGCAAGAGTAACATGTGGAGAATGAATATTGAGTAGGTAGTCATTTAGAGGCATGACGAAAAATGATTTGAAAGTTTCTGCTTCTAGATTGGATCAGATCCTGGCTTTAATTGTGGCTTCTCTGCTTCCTAGAAGTATGAAAAGTACTTAACTTTTCTGAACCTTGTTTATCTACTTCCAACATAGAGCTAATCATTGGTTTTGGGAGGTTTGAATAAGATGCGGTACAGTGAGTACTCAGGAGGTCTGTGATGTATCAGATGCCCTACACACGCCCATTATCTTCCCTTTGAACTCCAGCAGTACTCTTAGGCTGACATCGCTCACATTTTGACAGGTGTGGAACCATTTCTTTATTGCAGGTAAAAATGAAACTCAAAGAGGTAAAATGCCTTTCCCAGCCTACTTCAGGTGTGAGTCCCAAACGTGAATCCCGATGCTCTCTCTGGCTTATGCTGCTGATGGGGGCCCCTCAAGGAGTCTCAGTAGGCACACTGGAAATGGTGTGGGTCTGGGAACAGAGACAGCTTGCACTTAAAGAAAGTCCAAGTTGGGGCTGGAGAGATGGCTCAGCAGTTAAGAGCACTGCCTGCTCTTGCAGAGGACCCAGGTTCGATTCCCAGCACCCACATGGCAGCTATGAACCATCTTTGACTCCAGTTCCAGGGGAATCCGAAGCCCTCTTCTGACCTCTGCGGCATTGCATGACACAGGTGCACTCACATACACACAGGCAATACACTCATACACATAAAATAATAATAAGATTAAAACACAAGAAAGTCCAAGTGGCTGGAAGAATGCTAGTAAGGACAGAGTGATGCAGCTCTGTTCACAGCCCTGTGGATAAAGAACATGTTCACAAAAAAGACAAACTAGTTTTTAGCAGGTCACATGTTCGATTAAAACACAAGAAAGTCCAAGTGGCTGGAGGAATGCTAGTAAGGACAGAGTGATGCAGCTCTGTTCACAGCCCTGTGGATGAAGAACATGTTCACAAAAAAGACAAACTAGTTTTTAGCAGGTCACATGTTCGTTCTGCAGATCCTTTACTTTGCTCTTTCCCCTACTGACTTAGAAGCCTCAGAGAATCTAGTCATCCAGTGGAGCTGTGACATGAACCAAGGGTTTAGTCCTTGTCTGTCAGTGTTTGGAATTCAGAGATCCAAGAGAATTCTTCAGAAGGAGAATATAGTCATCTCATGGATTCAGCCTCCAAATGTGGGGGAAAAGTACTTGTGCTGCATCTGAGCATGTATAGACTGATTTTTGTCATTATTCCTTAGTAAACAATAGCATGTCACAACTCCATCCTGCATTTACATTCTATTGTACACTGTAAATCATCTATAGATGATTTAGACTATACAGGAGGATGTGTGTGGTTATGTGTAAATACTATTTCTTTGGGGGTCCTGGAAATAACCTCACAGTGGCTACTGAAGGATGACTGTACCCAGAAAGTCACTTTTCATCTCCTCTGGCTAAAGTGACATAACCTTTCGTGACCCAGCTATATGTCTCTGCTGGAGATCAGGTACGTGCCCCCAGGGAGAGGCAATTTCATTCTTCTACAGTGTCCCTCCTCGGCTTCTGCTCTGTCCAGTGTCCCTGTCCCAGCTGCACAGATCACACAGATCCCTAAGTCTGAAGAACTCTCAAGCTGTGGCCTCCAAGGCACAGGGCAGGAATGGGAATCTGAAAATGAGCAAGTACCTACGAAGCATTTAAAAAATTGGGACATACAGTCTCTAGCCATGAGCTCCTGGGATTCTTGGGAAGACCCTAAGCAGGTTTTTCCTCTACATGAGGACATTAGGACATGGAGAGGTGCCATAATTAGTTGGAGCTCACATGGTTCAAGTGGAAACATCAATAGTGGGACTTGGCTTGTAGAGTCCTGGGGAGACCTTAACCTGAGTCCTTAAAAGCAGTGGCCCACTGTTCCTAATATAACGTACAGTGTCTCCCAACACTCAGAATCTGGCAGACACAAGTATGAAGGCAATCTGGGGCTGCCCATTCACCCAAGGAATCTTGTAGATGCCAGGAGAGTCTGATGTAGCAGCTTGGACATGATCTAGGCTCTGGGTATAAGCTCTGGGACCTAGCTTGTAACAAGGAAAATATCTTCTGTCTCCTAGTAGTGAAAAAACATCCAGCCTAGGAACAAGACATAGGAGACAAACAGAAACAACTGAAGTAAGGCTGAAGTAAGTCTCTGTTGCAGTTTACGCAGCACTGACTTCAAGGTGCACCTGGGACAAGCAACTCCCCATAGATGCTGAAGCACCGGCAGACTCTGCTCTGGCCTTAGTGGCCAGGGGTGACCCAGGGGTTGAAGCAGAGGCTGTAACAACTCCATTTACTTGAAGTGTAATGGGATGTGGCTCATTGTGGGGGAGAGGTTTCAAATCATGCCATGAGCCCCCCCAGCAGTGGCAGCAGGTCCTGATCCTGGTATGTTAAGCTTGCATGCTATCTCTGAAATAAGACTGTCTTGGTTCAAACCCTGGCTCTTAGTATCTGATACTTTTGGCCTCTTTGCATCTCAACTTCCTCATCTATAGGATGGAAATAATCATAGTACACATTTAGAGTTAGTGAAATAAATAATAAAAACAATTTCAAATGAATTGCTGAATGTGTACCTCATACAGGAGCACTCAGTAGCTGGGTCATCTTGAAGGGCTGCCCTTGTCCCAAGGGTACACTTGTCAGTGCCTGCCTCTTGGGGGAGTGCAATGTGAGTTTACAGGACAGAACCCTCATGGAATCCCCTCCTGCACCCTTTACTGAGCTTCTTTGCTCCAGATGTGAGCCTGAGTTGGCATGTGAATCCCTCACCCACTCAGGACCAGAGGCACAGCCTTACAAGACTTCTTTGTACAGTGATGGTGACCAGGGCTGAGGACAGGGGAAGGAAAGCCCACATGGAAACAATATTTCCATTTCCAAGGAAGCTGGCAGGATGCTCTGCCTGCTGTTCTCCTAGGTCAGGTTCCATAGACACTTCAAAGCTACCAGGAGGCAGAGAACAGTGCAGATGAATGGGCAGTCACCTGGTGGCTGTAATAAAGCAGAACTCCCAAAAGGACTCCTTTGATGACTCTGAATGTTGCTTTAGGATCCTCTGAAGAGCTCTACTGACAGAGTGTGAAATTCAAGGCACAGCAGCAGCCTGCTCTGATCCGTCCAGCTCCAGCCTTCTCCAGGGTCATGAAAAGATCAAACCTGCACCCAGAAACAGCTGCTTACCTTTCAGGTCCTGAGGGTTGTCAATGATGAAGTTTCCATTCCACACCACTGCAAAATCCACTGCTAAGTTGCTGATGTCCATCCCATCATATTGATACTGCAGGGAGAGGGGCACATGTCTCTCAAGGTGTCTGTCTCAGGGAGCCAGGGTTCAGAGCAACCAAAGGAACCCAATGACACCTTGTTCCTCACTTCTAGTTGCTAAGGCCACCAGGAGTCAGCCCAAACCTCTGGTATGGTCTTCAGTGCTCTCTGTAATTTGAAAAGGCTTATGCTTCCATTCTTTTCTACTGCTGAATCCACCAGCTCTAAGATACTTGTTGAAGCCCCTCTCTGTGTCTTATTTGATTTTCTATTTCATAAGGAATGCTGCTCTCTCCCCACAATCCCATCCTTTCAGTTGATCCTTGTCCTTCTACTTCAGCTCTCATCCATTTTCCCTGTGTCCCCTATGATATTCCTGACAGTCTTCTCCAGCCTCAGATCCCTAGCATAGGCACTGTCTGTCTTCAGCCTGGCACTTCCCAGGAACTGTTGTGAATTCTTTCATAGGTGTATCTACTCTCTCTTATAGTCTGTGTATTTGGGGAATCAAAGTCAATGCCCTTGCGACTCTCTCACACCTAGAACTTGGAACAGTGCATGTGGCAACAGTTGTGGAGAGATTGGCAAGGCCCTGGGGTGATACCTAATTCCTCTCTCCTCCCCCCCATGTGTGTATGTTTGGTGAGTTCTTCTGTGTTGGTGTAGATGTATGTGCATTTGTGTGTGTGTGCATGTGAGTGTGTGTGTGGAAACCAGAGGTTGATATCAGGTGTTTTCCTTGATCACTATCTTTATTTTATAAGACAAAGTTGGAGCCCATCGATTTGGCTAGACTGGTTGGCCAATGCACTCCAAGGATCTGCCCATCATTTTCCTCCCCAGCACTAGGATAACAGATGTCACTGTGCCCGGCATTTTTATGTGAGGACCAGGAAATTAAACTCAGGTCCTCATGCTTATGGGGCAGGCACTCTCTAGTCTGTCCTCTCCTTCTGTAAATGGATCTTAATTGGATCAGTGTCCACTAGGGAGAAGCCCACAGCTTCCTTTATGCCTCACTGCCAACCAGGAAAGGCCTCCAGCTGGGGCCTGAGCCTCCTGTTCTGCTGACCTCATGGAGGAATTTCAAGCCCTCCTTATCCTTCTGGGTGGCTTAGCACTCACTGCACTGGATGAAGTACTCTGGGCAGTTCCTCTGGGTGGCTGCCCATCTTGAGTCACTGGCCACTTAGCTCTGGAGGGTATGTCGTCAGCTGCGGCTTCTGGCCCACTCTTCCCCACCTCCTTCCTTTGTTGTCCAGTTTCCTCAGTCTGCCTTCCCCGTGTACTTGGGGGTTGTCCACCAATTACAAATTCTATCAAGCGCCTGTGACCCCAGAATCTGACAGCTCCCTGATAAGAGGCCCAGATTCTCTTTATCACTCACAGGCGAATTAGCTTCCCTCAACACCTTTGTCTGTCCCCCATCTCTGAGCTGACCCTCCACAGTCAGAGACAGGAGTTGGCAGAGGAAAAGGTCTTCTCTGGGTAGAATTATAATTAAACACCTCGAGCTTTCTGTCCGCCATTCTAGGCAGGTTTAACCCTTGTGGCTCCTGAAATACTCAGCTTCATGCTCCCCTCATCCTTTACCTCCTAGCACTCTTCCTCCCAGCGATGCCCCTCTGATGTTCTCACACACTGCATGGGGACATGGTGTTGGGTGGGGCTGATTCCCTGTGGCAGAAATTTCCCCAGTGGCAAAAAGGTGTTCTTTAACTTCAGAAAGGACCCCAAATCTCAACTTCTATCATCAGGGTTCTCATGAGGGCTCTCCCGACACCACAGCACAGGGTGCCTGTAGTTCCTCTGTCCCTGGGGATGTGGGTGCTTCCTGTGACCCTAGAGGGCATGCATGAGAGATACTTACTGAGCTGTTCTGGCATTGCACACTAGAGCTGTTGAAGCGTAGGGCGGGGACCCGGTGAACAGCCCCCTGGATGCTGAGCACGCACTCGTAGCCTCTCTGGCCAGACTGGGGCTGGGGCAGGTTTCGGGCCTTAAGGGTGATTGGTTTTACCTCCCCGACTGGGATCAGAATCTCCTCTGTGGGCACCAACTGGGGACAGTCCTGGTAAGTAAGCAGAGATCTCCATCAGTCCTTCACTTACAGCTTCCTACTCACCTGAGTCAGAGCAGGGGCAGGATCCTTCCTGTTCCCCAGTGGGCCACCCATGAGAAGGGCTACACCTCATTCAAGGGGTATGTTGAGTCGGTGTGAGAATGAAATCGCTCTTACTTGCTGGGCTTTGATATTGCCAACACTATCCTACAAGTATTCCTGGATCTAGAGTGTGTATTACAATTTTGGGAATTTTCAAGCACCAGTATGGCAAGCTGTGGATTTTATCTCTGGACACTGGATGAAACGGCCTCCATGGGTTCATGTCTCTACCTCTTGCTTCATCTGATTCCCCAGCCTCTTAGTCCTTCCCACTGTCCAATGCCGGAGGCAGTCATTATCTGCAGCCTTGGCCTACCAGTTCTAGCTGAGCCAGGGTTTCCAGGAGGGGACACCCCCCATGCTCTAAATTCTTAGTCTGGCCTTTTATCGCATTTCATTATTAGGCCCTGCATGGATGCCATGTTGCTTTGGAAAACAAAACCCAAACAGGGAAGTGGGGTAGGGAGGGGCTGTGAGAAGGATGTAAGAGGGAGAGCTAGATCAGTTTTCCTCAGTTCTGTGTCTGAAGGCAGAGGCAACACTATACTGATTGCTGTCTCCTCCTCCCCTCTCTCCTGCAGGGAAGATCTGAGCCTTGTGGCCCCAGTGATGGGGATGTGGAAACATCTCCACATAGGATCATCTCCAGGGATGAGTTAGGGGAGTTCTTGTAGGAGGCTCTGTTCTCCTCTGGACACTAGTTCCTAGAGGGAGGGACTTTGGGAATGCATGGAGGCTCACATGGCTACAAGGTCTGCAAAGGATCCTGATGGCATTTACTGTCCGAGTACTAAAACTTCTGGACGCCCTGCAAGGTATAGATAGTCTCCAAGGTCATCTCTGTTAGAAGTCTTGGGTATCACAGGCTGTGTTGAGCAATAGCCCATCTTGGTCTGACTTTTGCTTACCTCTGAACCCTTTGATTTTTCTGCATCATCGTATAGCCATACTGAACACATGGTTAGTTCGGGGGTACTAGCACTCGTACTGGCTCCTCTGCTGGGCCTTTGAACATGCTCTTCTCCCTATCAAAGACCAACTCCTACCTATCTCTGCCATCTTCTACCTCTGCCCTACTGTACCATATTCAGATAACTGATCTTTTCTGTTACCCAGCCTTCAAACTTGGCTTTGGAAGGCTTCCCTGACCCTTTCCTGCACTGGCTTCAGGGAGGACTGTGAATATTTGACCACAACTGCACTAAATCCAGGGAGTCACAATTTCTGTGGATTAATTTCTCTTGCTGGGCTGTGGGCTTCTTAAGGCCTAGGAGGTACCCTTCCATCCCACATCTCCAGTCTTCATCTTATGTCAGATGTGTAGTGGATTCTTAGCCACTGTTTGGAGGAGGGTGAATGTAAAGTGAAAATAAAGAACACAGCAAAAGGATCTTAAAGTTTCCTTTTAGCTCAAACTTTGGAGGCTGGTAAGAGATAAGGGAGACTTGAGAAGAAGTTTGATTCCCAAGGGGGGCTAAGAGTGGCCACAGTTTTTCATCTCTTTGATAACCGAGGGCACAGCCTTAATATTGAGGAGAGTGAAGATTTGCACAGAGCTGGGTTCAGGGGAATTTCCCATAGAGACCTCTCTGGGATGGCTGGGAAGACCTCCAGGGTAACCTGGGTTATCCCTGCCTGTGAGCTAACTGCATAGGAGGACTTGGGCCAGTGGTACCTCTGTGGGGGACAGGATCATAACAGGAGGATTCAGGCCAGCGCACCGAGGGACAGAATCATAATGAGTCCCAGAACAGATGGGTCCTGTTGAGGAGTGGTTGCTCAAGTTGCCTACTCAGACCTGCTCTCCAAGGCACTTTGACTTTCATCCCCTGCAGGCACTCTTGACAGTCTTTCACATATTTATAACCAGAAAAAAAAAAAATACAACTTTAGAAAACCCAGGGATACCATAGAAAAAGAGAAGCACATCCAGTTAGCAGCTGAGAAAAAAATCAACCTCAAAATATAGGTTAGAATTTTAATTTATGAATTTCCTGAAATAAGGCTGATGTATAATGGTATGTGCGCTTGGAGAGAGAGAGAGAAAAAAGAAAGGAAGGAGGAGGAGTGGGGGAATGTTCTTGTCCTAAGAACATTAATAACCATAAATGTTTTGTTTTTGTAGAATGTTAAGATTCTCATAACAGTCTTAAAACACTGACCACCCCTGACGACCTTGCAGACCTCCCTATGACTTTAGGTCATCCCATCTCCTCTGTCTCCCCCCTCACTGGAGCCTCCTCAGCACGCACCTCAATTTAGGTGAAGGTGAACAGATGTTCTGTTTGGGAACACCTGAGGCCTGGGGAAGAATCAAGACTACCACAGGGGACATGATCTGGCACAGAGCCCTGTGAGTCTTGGGGTCTCACTGCCCACTCAATTTACTTGTCCTTTGACTGATTCTGAGATGGGGACCTTGCTAGTCCTCGAAATAACTTCTCCATGAAGAAATGGCATTATCCTCACCCACTGGACTTCAAAGAGAGTGAAAGCAGCCAGCATCCTGGGAAGCTAATCGGATTTATTTGGTTCTATCTTTCCCGTGGGATGGATGTAAAGAAGATATTTATGTATCTGTACCTCTCTAGGCCTGGTTCAGCCATGAAAGGAGATGAGCTTTCAATGCTTATATTTGTACATACTCATGCACACTGCCCATTAATACTGTGCTGCAGCCTGATCCTGCCCAAGGAGGCAGAGGTTTGGGTGACCCATCAGAGAGCTGAAGGGCTGTGTGTGTGTGTGTGTGTGTGCGTGCGCGCGCGTGCACATGTGCGCCCGCTGCAGGGATTAGGGAAGGTACAGCTCAGCACCTTAAAAGGACTTGAGAGATGGTTTGACTGAAATTCAGTTTCCTCATGCACAAAATGGTGTCAGTAACACCCGACAACTAGATTACATGAAAGAGGGTTATGTAGAGATTGTGCAGGAACAGGCTGGGTTAACAACTGTTAATACGATTACTGAGCACTCTCTCTCTCTCTCTCTCTCTCTCTCTCTCTCTCTCTCTCTCTCTGTGTGTGTGTGTGTGTGTGTGCTGCAGAATCAGAAATGGGAGCCTATGCAAGGCCACTTTCACCTGAGTTCTGACATCTGCATTTGTTTGATCAACATAGGAAGTTAAACCACGGTTTTCATATGTAATAGAATCTGCTTTATAAGTAGTCAAGACTAAATGAAATTTATATAGAAATAAAGTGCTGCACACATAATAAATACTGAATAGATGTTATCTACTAATATTCCTATTTCAGGATTGCATGCACTGTGGTCCAGCTGTTCTCCTTTGTCAGTACTAAGCATGGAATTAGCCTAGCAGCTCTGAGAAGGATGTGGGCAGATGAACCTCGGAAAGTGGCCCCTCTGACTCATCTTCCCTGGGAAGTCTCTCCATCTGTGGAGATGGATTTGTGCTGGTCCAGCTGTACCTGAACCTTCATGACAACAGAAAGGGGCCAGATGGAAGTCATGTCTACAATTATAGCCAGGCTGGGAGACCAGCATGCTCACAGGTCCCGTTTTTTTGTAGAGAGCAAAATAGTTAGCTTTTTTTCTGGATGCTGAATTCTCCATAGCCTTGGGCAAAACCCCCAAGTTGTTGGCATCCTCATTACTACAAATGTCAATTATGAGTTATGTGAAACTACAGTGTGGTCTGGAGACTCAACGGAAATGCCATCTGTCGGTGGTCCTCAATCTTTAGCTTCATCTGGGATGGGACCCATGAATTTGAATTTCTCCAAGTTTGCAGGTGATGCTGATGGCACAGTTCTGGGAAGGTACATTGAGAGCAGCCATTATAGGTGAAAAACTACGCATGTGTGAGGATTTAACAGTGCCATGTTAATTGGTGGTGTTAATCAGTGATATATTGCTTCCTTCAAGTATACAGCCATGAAATTTTGATTCAAGTTGGAGGAGGGGCTTACTGGATGTGTAAAAGAGATATTCTAGAAACCCTCAATAGATAATGGAGGGATTTCTAGCCCCTAAAACAACCTTAACCAAGTTAGGCATGTGCAATTTTGTTATTCTTCAAACTTTGGGGTCTCTCAGAGCTAAAAAAGAGTCCAGTCTGGGAATCACTGGATAGGAAGGGAAGTATATAGTCAGCTCTGGCTGAAGCTTCAGCAGTATTTTAGGAAGTAGAGGAAGTGGCCCCAGCCACTAAGCAGGGAAACTGCCCTCTACCTCCTTTGCTGAGCAAAGTAGGCAGCTGAATGGAGTCTGGGTTTCCTTCACAGTCCCCATTCAGTCCAGTGCCCAGCCAGCGGCCAACTTACAGGAGCACAAGAGAGCAGCCACCCACACGGTCTGATGGGGAAATGGAGAGCAAAGAGATGGGGGTGGGGTATGTGTGGGGGGTGATGCTCTCCAACCCAATGCATAGACACCAATGACTGAAAGTTAGACTGGCAGGAGACAGAAGTCTCTAGGTTTGCCCCAGGCTCTTTTTGTGTTCCTTTAATCCTGAGTTTCAGGGAGGCAATGGCTTCTCTTCAGACAGCCCTCTGGAATGTTCGAATCTCTCATTTGTTGCCCAAGAGGAGCTATGCTTCACTGGTTTCTGCTTGAGGTGAAGGGGGCCAGGCCTGCTTCCAATTAGCCTTCTAGGGCTCAGCCCTCAGGCCTCCCCAGCACAGTTTATTTGTCTTCCTCTCTGTGACAATCTGCTTGCCCTTGCTCCAGCTGCAGGTCACCCTTAGGCTTGGCTCCGGGCTTCTGATCTGCCTGTCAGGGTAACCCCAGCAGAAAGAGAGTCACTCTTTGTCCTGATCTGCACCAGCCTCTCCTCCACCCAGGTTATTAAAGGACTCCAGAGTTGCAGTGGACAGAGTAAAGGTCAGTTTTTAAGACCAAGGATTACAATCTTCTGCCCCATCGTCACCTCAGACCAGCCCCTGTGGCTCACTTCCTAAAGCCATTCTTTTGTTGGCTCCCAGCCTGGGCTAACCCTGCACCACACCTTCAGCTTAGGCTCTTTTTCTGAGAAGACACTTTTTAAACTGTGGAATCTCAGGCCTGAAATTAATTCCCAGTGTCCATGAAGAGGCAGCTGTGGACAGGTCTGCCTTAAATACTAGTTATGGGACTATCTCTTCCTTTCAATATACAGTATTTTTTTTTTTTTTTGGTCTTTTTGAGACAGGGTCTCCCTGTAGCCCCAGCTGTCCTGGAACTCACTATGTAGACCAGGCTGGCCTTGAACTCACAGAGCTCTGCCTGCCTTTGCCTCCCGAGTGCTGGGATTAAAGGCGTGCACCACCATGCCTGGCTCAATATACAGTATTTTTGCTCTGCTTACTATTTATCATTTCTGAAAGGGTAAGCTGTTCAATGGCAGGTGTATCTGGTTCAGCAAGTTTTCAAGGTCTATTTTCTTATGCTTAGCCATAGATGTAACCACCACAATTGTCAATGCTGAGAGACCCAAGAAACTCCATTTTAAAATACCTTAGACAGGTCGCACAATTCCCATCACTTGGACTCAGGTGCAGAGGCCAGTGCTCATCACTGTTTTCTGTGTATGCATTCTACAAATGTTCACTGATAAAGGACTAGGATTTAAAGATAAGATGTGGTCATTGTCCTTAAGCTTGCAGCCCAGTACAGGAGAAAGATGTTATCTAGAAAGGCTATAGTGGTTTACTCTGCAGTCCCTCTTTTAGAAACTTTGTAGATTTTCTATTAAAGGGCAGAAGAGGAGAGAGAGGGAGAGAGGGGGGAGAGAGAGAGAGAGAGAGAGAGAGAGAGAGAGAGAGAGAGAGAATATGAATGAGAATGTACATGTGTGTTTGCATGAGTATACAAAGTCTCAATTGTCCAGTCCCCACTGGCCACACTTGGGCATGAAAAGCACTGGACACAGGAAAGGAATTCAATGAAGCAGACTTCATGGAGCTGAAGCATTTTAGGACCATGTGAGAAAATCAACATTGGTGAATAATTACTGAATGGAATGTTAACGTAAAGATGAGCAATGTGACATTTCACTGTTTCAATGACAAAGGTGGGCCTGGCTTTAGAGAAGGAACTTCCACTAGATAATAGGACTTTTGGCAATGCCTGGCACTTTTCATTAACTGGATTTCTTTCTCTCTAAGGCCACCCACTCAGTCATACAGCAGAGTCAAAGAATCATTGAATTTTAGAGTTGGGAGAAAAGTTGGCATGAAAAAATGGTTGAGAGTGAATGTTCTATTGAAGTAGAGTAAGCCTATAGCCAAGCAAAGGGCTAGGCTCAAAGAATAGATTTTGTTCACTATACTCTTCCAGACCATGGAGTCTGTTTGCTTAGATATGCTTCCTCTGAGTTTTTAATCACAACTTGCAGTCACCTTAAAGCTTGTGAATGCAGTCTTGGCAGTGGAGCAGATGTAGCCTCTGCCTGAGGCCATCTGTTGCCACTTTCTTGCGCTTCATAATATCACGGATTTCTCACATGCAGAAACCCTACAGGGTGACCAAGATGGGACAGGACAAGAGATGGTTAATCCAGGACAGACCATCTGCAATGGGGTGGGGGATGCTGCTCAGATTTTCTTGGAATATTTTATGATACAGAGAGCCTTCTTACCTCTGAAACATTGATCCGGCCTTCCTGGAAGGAGCAGGTGGTGGGGTCATGTGTGCAAAGGTTACGGTACTTGCACCAATGGCAGCGGAAAGCACTGTTGACACAGGACAGGCACCTGCAAGGGAGGGACAGTAAGAGGGCAGACCATTATCCTGGGCCTACGTCTTGGTCTCACTCTGGAGAGGGCAGAATAGTGAAGCATCTTCCAGCACTGAGAATTGTGGATTCTGCATCCAAGATGTTCACAGGGCAGAAAAGTAGAACTAAACCAGGATTGCAGTGGGAATGATCTAACCCACAAAGCAGTGGTGTGCTGGAGTTGGTTTATATTTTGAGGAATTTTTCAAGCTGGGATTTTTCAAGCTGGAATTCCATGACTAAAATGGCTATGGTAGGAGCATTTAAACCACAGTAATTGGCAAATATTACAAAATAGATGAACTGCTGGTAGTTAAACATTCACAGGTATACCACTGCTTATAAGACAGAGAAGCCAAAAGAGCACAGAGGCAGAAACTAGATCTGATTCCAGGCTTGCTTCCACTGCCAGCACTGAGGTCACCCTGAGCAAGTTACTCAGTCTCTTCATCTGTCTGTAATAAAAATTCCTGTCTGTTCGCAGGGCTGTTTGGTGTCAAAGGAGATAATGTATAGGGAATGGTTTGGGGGAAGAACAATGCTAAGAGCCATTATTATTTTGATCAGCTTAAATCACCTGTTATTTCAACCTCTTCAATAATATTTGCACATCAGCAGTTGGTTCTCAGCACCTGTGTTACTGACCTTGGGGAATTCACAGTATTGAATTACCATACTTTGCCCCATATCACTAGTGGCCCCAGGATGGAGCAATAGTCTATGTCTACAGCACACACATTTCTTATCACAGAGAGCGCTGCTTTCTCTCTGGTTTCACTTGGACCTCTGTGTGTGTAGACCATTGTAATGGAAGAGTGCTGTCCTTCCTCACCATCTTCTAGCCTTTCAGGACTGTACTGACAGGTACAGACAGAACAGGTCTGAAATCTGGCGCCACCTGGTGGGCTTCTGATTAAGTCTGGGTTGTGGGGGCTTGATCCAGGGGTCTCTTGCTAGTAGGACCCAGTGTGAGATGTGCTGGCCAGCACAGGCCTCACCTTCCCCAGGCCAGTTGTGTCTGCAGTTACTTAGTTTCTGAGCTTAAGTCAAAGCTATTTCATGCACTCCCTCACTGATGGGTTCTTTTATTTTTATTTTTTATTTTTGAGAATTTCATACATGAGTACTGTTTTTGCATTATTTCCCCTTGGAGTCCCATACCAACTCCTCCCATGCCCCCCCTCGATTTCTTGTTCTCTTCCTTGTTACATAAACATATGTGCATGTATAAATATACATACATATAAAATGCACTGAGTGGTCGTGTGTAAAGTGTTTAGGGATGCCCACTTGGAATTAGAGAACCTCTCAAGGAACTAGTCCTGGAGAAAAATTATTCTCCCTCAGCATCCATGATTGTTTAGTAGCTCTTTATCTTAACGTGAGGCCCCACGACTCACTGATGGGTTCTTGATAATCTTTTCTTAAAATTAAACTCATTTTTATTTTATATGTTTGAGTGGTTTGCTTGCATGTATGTAAGTACACCATGTATGTGCAATGCTGGTGGAAGCCAGAAGAGGGTGTCAGATCCCTCTGGAACTGGAGTTTAGATGCTCCTCAGCTGCCATGTGGGTGCTGGAACCAAATCTGGGTCCTCTGTAAGAGCAGCCAGTGCTCTTAACAATTAAGCCATCTCTTCAGTCCCTTTTGATAATATCTTGTGATTCAACAATTAATGAAAACAGACCATGACAGAAGGACAGTGGTATTGGTTGGAACGCTAAACCTAGCTCATCCATTTGCCAATTTTGTCATTGTCATTGTAGCACTTATTATCTGCGTGCCCCAGTTTATCATATTAAAAAGATGACATCAAACTAGATTCTGAGGCTTTTAACAGAATTCCAAGAATAGGAAAGGGTAAGAAATACAATGGAATCTCAGCTGTCAAGAAGACTTGTTTTTCTCTGCTAAAACTTGTTGCCTGTGACAGCATCTTTGTTGCCATAGAGACACAACTCAGTGACATCACACTGGATTGCCATGGAGATGCAGGTACTCTCACAGATAACAGGTGCTGTCATCACTGCATTACATTATGAAGGTTGACAAGTCCTCTCTTCAAGAAGCCTACACTTCCCAAGCACAGTTGGAATGCAGTGGGTAAAGGAGACTTTTGTCTAGTTCAGCCTCAGTCTCTGTACCCTGCCCTGGTTGCCTCTGGCCATTTCTACTTCCTGTTCCATCTTTCTCAGCATATCTATTGAGCTTTCTGAATAGACTCTGATATATCTGCTTCCCTTACTACTGTGGAGATATTAGAACTCCAGAAGATTATTGTGATCATGAAAATCAAAGATAGAGAAGGGGAAAGGATAGGTGCTTACATACTTGACTATTTGAATGCCTAGATTCCTTGGATTTACCAGCAGATGATCTAGTCCCCACTTTAACTGTGGAGCCTATCATGCCTATAGCTTTAGTTTCTGAGCTTAGGTTGGTCAATGTTATTTCATGTGCTCCCTAATTGATGGGGTCTTGATACTCTCTTATAATCTGGCAAGCAATTGATAAAAACAGACCAATGACCGAACAAACTCCAAGTTCCCATTATGTAAGTCTCAGGTAGCTGCTGTCCCAGGCACTGGGAATTGTCTCAGTTACAGCTCTCTGTGGCACACAGCTGCAACTGACCTCCCCCTTACTGAATTCAGTCCTACAGCCCTCATGCAGCCTTATTATAAAGACCCACGTTTCCCTCGCTATTCTTAGTGTGAATAGTGTGTAAATGCTCAGATTCTGTGCCCTGTTTCTCGTCTAGAGAGGACCAAAAGAAATGAGGACGGTCTCTGTCCTCCACTTTGACCTTGAATTTTGCCTGAGCACCACTCCCAGCCCCCTGTGCTCAAAATTGGGGTGGCTCCCTCCTGGCCTGGTATACCCTGGAGGGTATTTGTTGCTGGCTTTCAGTGGTTACAGGTGGTCCCTGATAAAGCTGCCTTGGAGGCTGGTGGTGTGAATTGTTTTGTTTTCCTTTGTCTTTCAGAACTTGAGTTCTGTTTCACACTAAAGCCTCTTATGCCTCTTCCAGCCCAGACCCTTTCACTGGGTGCAGAGAGAGTCTGCTGCCCTCATGTCTGAATTCCTTTGTGTTCGCAACTGACTCCCTAATGTGGGAGCCCTGTCCCAATTCTACTCCCTGTCAGTCTCCACCTTCCAAACCATAGGCAGTTGTCTAAAATGGAAACCTTTTCTTATAGCTCCTGGGTCATGACCCTCTTTGCCATCTTGGCTTCAGAGTTGAAAAAAGGGTATGCTGGGGAGGGGCCAATCTACTCCCTGTCAGTCTCCACCTTCCAAACCATAGGCAGTTGTCTAAAATGGAAACCTTTTCTTATAGCTCCTGGGTCATGACCCTCTTTTTGCCATCTTGGCTTCAGAGTTGAAAAAAGGGTATGCTGGGGAGGGGCCAAAGGAGATTAAGCAGGATTAGGGACTGTGCTAAATGCTATTCAAATGTACACACGCCAGGTGTCTTTGAGAGAGACTTCAAGGTGACTACCACATGTCTTGCCCACAGGAACTTAAGACAGGAGGAGGAAGTAGAACCCCATGCCCACAACCAGACCCAGGTAAGGCTCCTTCTGAGGTATGCTTACAGTTGGTGGGCACTGCAGTTGTAGAACTTGAACTCTGTGCTGACAAAGATCTTTCCTGTCTCCTTGGACCTCAGCTGCAGCTCTAGGCCAAACCAGTCTGCAAAGAAAGGAGAGTGAGAACCTGATACCCGGAGGAGAAAGGCATATTGTAAAGCCACCATGCAGATGGTTGGGAGAGTCTGCCTGAACCTGCTCTTCCCTCAGAGCATCCCTTTGGTGGGTACTAGCCTGCCCTTCAGTAACAGGCCCGCTGGAGTTTCTTTGGCTTGGCTAGGCATGCTCAGCTACTGAAAGAATTTCAGAATATTAGATCAGAACTCCTCAAGCCCAGTTCTGTGAAGAGAGCCTAATAAACCTATTGATGGAATCCTGTCCATGCCTGAAGGGACAGGCAGTGGGCAAACTGCATGTTGTACAATTTCCACTCAGTAGGAGCAAGAATTTTCCTTCTTGAATCTCACTTTGACACAGCAGAGTGCTTTCAACTCCACAACTTACATAAGCCAATATTAGGGACTGGTATGTAAAGACTGGTCAGGTAGCTTCATGCTTGTATTGTGGCTCCCATACCCACCACACTACACACAGCCCTTACCTTGGTCCAGAGGGATGACAGGGACATCCTTGGGTCCAGGTGAGATGCAGATGACTTGGCTCCCAGATACCTGCCCCTCCACCTCTGTCAAGTTCCCAAAGGCACAGGCGATACCCTCTGAGAGGTTGGGGGCATCACTCACAACCAGGCTGAGCTGTGGGAGAAGCAAGAGCTCAGGAAACCCAGGCCCCAGGCCAGGTTCCCTGCCAGGACCTAGTCCTCAGCGATCTCCTTGGCCTCATCTATAAGGGAAGGGCATTGGTTTAGGTAATCCTCCAGGTCTGCCAGTGAACAGTTAGAATAATAAATGGCTCTGTGGTGTGTGGTGTCAATGGTCTGTAAGATTATTATTGTTAATTCTTTAATCTTTTCCAGCATCAGAAAACACTTGTTGTACAAGGAACTAGGGGGACAGGTAACCAACATCCACCCCAGACTGCTCAATATTGATATGACATGGAAATTAATTGCAAAGCACCATAAAAGCCTGCAGGGGGCGTCATGAGCTGAGGTCTTCATCACAGGCCTCAGCCTGGGTTCCTGGGAGCATGAGCTTTTCCAAGATGGAGGCTAGCCAGGAGCCAGGCTGGTGGGAGATGGTAACTCCTTGCCCTAGCTGCCACTTACCGGTTCACTCTGGAGTAGTAGGATCCTTAGAGTTTTGCTCCCCTGTTTACTTTAGGCTCTCTGCTTTCCAGCAGTGCCCTAGGGTGGGGAAGGAGGTTCACAAGGGCTCAGGGTATCAGAGAAAGGGTCACAGATAGCCAGATAGTGTCTATTACCTAAGGTCTCTAGTCTAGGTGAAAAATGAGACTTTCAAAAAAAATTTGTTAACTGAGAAAATATCTAATGACCAATGTTTCTCTGAATTCAGGGCACTTCTCAATGAGTCTGTCCTCAGTAGGTACACCCAAACCCTGCTTGTTCTCTTAGTTTCACTGGAGCCACCAAAATTGCCTGGTAAGGATGAATGAATTGAAACTGTGGAAGTTTCTTTAACTAATTAACATTTGTGAATGATCATAAAACCCTCACAATGAAATAACAGGGCCCGAGGACATGGAATGTTTTGGGTTGTACCTTGACAGGTAACTAAGGGCTATTTTATTATGGTTAATATTCTCTTTAAGCACACACTTTGAACAAGTCTCAGTCTCTCTTTAATGCCACTCTCTGTCTTTTTGTCCCCCTCCCCCCAAACACAATGGCAATCTGAGATTTTTTTGAGCAAATAACAAACAGAAGACTGTAATCACAGCATACTCTAAGAATACACTGCTTGGTATTGTATCATGTCACAGGCATTTGTGGCTAAATGCAAATTTAGATTATAAAACAGATCAGTGGGCAATAAATTCACAGAAGTGTAGTGAGTGACTGTATCCTTTACAATAGGCATCACCATGGGTTTTCTAGTCTCCCTGGAGCACTGAAAGTCTGATCTACATATAGACATGCATTAAAAGGGTGTTCTCTGTGCTCCCACCCTCCTTTCTGCATACTTACCAGCCTGCTATGCTCTGACACAGAGATGCTGCTGGGGTGCACCTCAAGGCTCATACACTGGCTGATGCTGGCAGCGAATCGATTTGCTTCCCAGGCCCGCTGGCACTTGTCTCTGCGGGAGCACCTGCATGGGCCCAGATTCACAAGTAGTCAGGGTTCCACTGTCTCTTGGTAAGAGAGGTTTTCTGCCCCATAGCCTGTTGTCTTGGGGTGACTTTTACTGTACTCCCAGGTGATCAGTCTCACAGGAAGCTAAGGATATATAGAGGAAGGGGAAAGATTCCCAACCTAGATACAGGTTGGGTATAAAGAACACCATGCCAGTACTGTGGGATGCTCAGCTGAGTAAGTCTTGGAGATTTGCAAAGGACAGTAAACATGAACTCTGCAGCCAGAGTGCTGGGCTTTAACACTAGGCCTGTGACCTGCTAACTGGGCCCCACTGGGTAAGTTACTGTCTTTCTCTTCTCTGTTTTCCCAACCATAGAATGGTGATGATGACAATACCCTATCTTCGTCAGGCTGCTGTAAGAGTAAAGTGAGTTAGTGTTTAGAATGCAGCCTGGCACTTAGTGGATGTGTGCCAGTGTTAGCACTTGTGATACTGATATTAATAATGCTGATTAATAACATTATCATTCTCCCCTCAAAGATGTTAGCAAGTAGGAGAGGGTCTTAAGTGTGAGACAGGATGCATGTGATCTTTGGGTGGATTAATGGCTCTTTAAGGCAGAGGCCATGTTTTATTCATTGAGCTATTCTACCTGTCACATGGTATATTTTAAATAAATGTTTGTGTCATGAAATAATGCCTTGAGTCAGAGAGACAGACAAGGAGTGTGTCCAGGATGGCCTCTGGCAGAAAGCCTGTACAGCCCTTTCTCCTGACATCTTTATCTCTGGCTCCAGGCTCTTTGGGCCATGGTGGCAGGTGGGCACAGTGATGCTCAGACTTAGGAGCTGGGTGCAGCCACCTGCTGCATACTATGGGAACAGGCTCAGGGCTGGTACAGTTCCAAAGTAAATAGTCATCAAACAGGGCACTACAGCATTTCACAATCAAGCAGTGATTCCTACCCTGACTCCTCCAAGCTCCTCCCCTCTTCCTTTCCAGGCACATAATGGATCTAAATATGAGCACTGTCAAAGGAAAGAATTATTGAGGTTTAAGTGAATCCTTAAGATAACTCTAAAGTGAGCTCTTGACTAGAGCCTTTATCTCATTGACTCACTGAAATGGCTCTTTTTTATCATACTATTTATGGCAACAGCCCTAACAGAGATAAATAGCTTGGGAGACAATAACACACTTGGAGGAACAAGGCATACAGAAGAGACAGGAGGGTTTCAAGTCTCCCGGGACCAGAGGCTTTTAACCATCAGCTCTCTGCCTCCATAGAAGAGGCTGACTTTTAGACCTGGGATGAAAATGGCTGGGTCCTCATTGCTCTTCTAGCTGGGCAGATGGGAGGGTGAGCGGGAAGACAGTTCAGGAGGGTCTGCCAAAGATAAGAATGCCAGATGAGGAGAAATGTGAGTATGAACAGTGCAGCTTCTGTTCCCCATGAGTGTTTGGCAAGTGGACTGGGTGGGAGAGGTATGCCTGGGTAGGTGGGGAAGATTTGCTAAGGACAAATGAGTTCAGTGGGCAGAGGAACTTTGGGTTATCTCTGTTGGAGCTCAGGCATTCTAGAAGCCACAGCTGATTCAGATCAGTGGGAAGATACGGCGGTTTAGGGTCCCTGAGAGATGGAGGCATCACTGATCCAGCCATAGGTGCTGATACAAGTTAAAAAGAGCAGTGCCCTTGCTGGTGAGTAAATGGTAACCTGGATCTATGATTCAGTATTCTGCATGTGATATTTGTCACAGGCACTATAATCTAGAAGGCAGGGTAAGGGTAGGGAGGACCCAGAGGTAGGTGGCATTGCAGGAAGTGGCCATTGCAGAGTGAGAGGGTTAAAACTGGAACCTTTCCCCACAGGGCTGGGGGTGGGTTGTTATATTCTTAGAGTTTCTTCTTAGAGTCTGCACACTGTTGGGTCAGCCTCACTGAAGGTAGGTAAATCTACCTGCTTTTCCATTCCTGGACACAGTGAGTGGCCCCAGCATCTTGACTAGCTGTTTGACCTACATGGAAACTTACTATCCTGGTTTTCCAAAGGGCATTTTGGTGAAACTTTTTGAGAACTCTCTTACCTCTAAAACCTAAGCAGGGAACCCAGTGTTGGTGGGCTCAAATCCAGTCCAGATTTTTGCATCTGCAAAGCCCAACCTCTTTCCCTCCCTTCCTCCCTCCCTCCAGAGCCCTTCCAACACCTGCTGCAGAGGCTGGAAGCCAAGAGCTATTGTGCAGGACCCTGAACTCTGGCCCTCTGCCTCCGCCTCTACCCGAAGCCGGGCACATTTCGTGGAGACGCTGTACTGGTTGGCATGGAGCCACAGAATTTCCAACCCTATTGGGCAACAGAATCCCTGGCCAGCTCCCGCTTTCAGGGTTTCACCCTTTTCTCTTCCTCTGTGGCTTCACGAATTAGGAAGTTTAAGTGTAATTTTGCATTTCTATTGAGCTGTTGTTCTATGGTAGGGATGTATCTGAATAGGGATATGAGGCCAGTTGGATGCAATGCAGACTTCTTGGAATCATGAAATAACGAGGCCAGAAGGGTCCTCCCTAGGGTACAGAGTCCGTAATAATTATTTTGATTTGTGTAACCTCTTCTGGGCTTCTTTATTTCCAAAGTACTTATTATTTCATTTAGCCTTCACAATTCACCTGTGAAACAGGCATTTTCCAAGTTAAGCAATGGAGAGATGGCAGTCTGGAGCTGCCAGGTGACCCACCCAGGGTCACCCAGCAGCTAGCCAGATAGCCAGAGTGCAATTCCTAGTTCTGGTGCTCTACCATCTGGTCTAAAAGCCTTTGCCTGGCTTCAGTGTCCAATCACACCCAAGAGGCTTTTGGAAAATTTAGGGATTCTACAGCTGCCCTGTGATTTCTCTCAGTGACAGAAGAACAAAGTCATGTCATGTCACTTCAAAGTGCCTGTGAAGGAAAGACTGGCAAAGGACTGTGCATAGGAAGCAGACCTCTACCATTTCCTGCGCTCCACATTGCATCTCATTTACAATCACTACTGCTCAAAAGAGGGAAATTCCTCAGCTGTCCTGTCCATCTTACCAGGAAGTCCCCGTTCTTGTGCATGCCAGGCTGGCTTCTGGGACATTCCAACTTACATGTTGTGCAGGGCACACCAGCCACAGTGAGGGTCTCCCGAGCTTAGACACTCTCCACAAGTTGTGTACTGCTCACATGACTCAACAGGGACCCTGGTGACCTGGCAGAGAGAGGAAAGGGAACACAGGGAGGTCAGGTTGTAACAACATGAAGATGTGTTTTCAAAACACACCTACATCCATGCACTCTGCATTGTCATGCCCCCTAAGAAGCGACACTAGAGGCAAAACAGGGGCCTTGTTCCTACCTCATTGTTAAGGGCTAGTCCTAAACAAAAGACATATGAATGGCAGCTCAGGTCTCCTTTTGCCAAAATTGGAAGTGAATCTTCCAGTCTATTACTTCCTCTACCAGTGTCTAAGAGTTGGGTACATCCCAGCCACATGCTAAAAACAGTTAACTCTGCTGAAAGGCTATTGATGGCATAGACTCATCTCTGAAGAGCTTTCAGCTGGGCTTGGGCTGTGACATCCTGCCTGCGCAGCACACATGGGGAGGGGAGGAACTTTTCCCATCAAATAATATTCATAGCATGGCATTGGTGTTTTACAGCCAACCAAGTGTACCACCTGGATCCAATTATCCCATTCTCTGATGTCTGCATTCAGTTTCTCTAGTAAATCTCCCACCCTTTGAAGAGTCTGGCAGAATGGGAACCTCCACAGAGACGAGCTGCTTGTCTGATTCTGTCTTGCCTACTTAGTGGAAACTTGCAGATCAAGTTCCTGCATGAGGGACAACCCTTGAAACCACTCCTGCCCTTCTGGAAGGCTCTTCAGGGGCCTGAGTCGGGCCTATTTGGATACCACTTGTCCTCACCTGTCCAGAATGTATCACAATAGAGGTCAGGCAAGGGGCCAAAGGATGGAAGTTTTCTACTTGACGTGTCTTAGGTAGCCATTGCTGGTTGGAGCAGGAGGCTTCTGAGTTGCAGAAACATATGCTGGGCTGGCAATATGAACCCACTCGTTGGGCAGTAGAGGACTTCCACTTGCTGAAAGTTTCCCAGGTGAAAACATGATCTGTGGCCCAATGACATTGTACCCTGCCACTGGCAGAGGGGCAAAGATATGAGGGAGACATGCTCACAGCATCATTCCCAGAGGGTCAGTTAACTCAGCAAAGGATGTCATTGGACGTTAGCTCTGTGGAGGTTCTGGTGTTCAACAGAGAATTGGACAGCAAGTGGCACAGATTCAGGCCTAGCAGAGGCCTATAGTCAAGGGGAGTTGACAGCTACCAACCAAGAGTTCCTCTTTGTCAAGTTCAGTGTTGTAGCATGGGATTGGTGTGAGCACTAGCACCTTGGGAGTTTAGAGGAGGGGAACCCAGGCTAATCTGTCAGGAGGAAGGGGCCAAGAACTTAAGGGTGAAGGACAAGAATGAGTCTGCTGGGCATTTGGCTAATTTCTGGAATTCCAGCACTTGGAATTAGGGGTGGGAGCCAAGATAGGGGTATTATCCATAAGTTACAGCCTAGCTGGGCTTACATAGTGAATTTGAGGCCAGCCCAGAGAGTACAAACTAAGACCCCATCTCATAAAGAGGAAAGCAAAGGGAAGAACAGGAAAAGCTGGAAGATGAGGAGGAATGCGGAGGGCGAGGAGGAGGACGAGAAGTCCTTAGATACACAGACCTGAAAGACATTCCAAACTGAGGGATATCATGGGCAAAAGTAGTCACAGACCAGTTCAGTCTAATGTGAGTGTGAGTACAGGTTACACATCGGATGCAGCAGAGAGAGACAGTATGTCATTCTTTTCTCATTGTGTGCTCACTCACCCTAACATCACAACATACTCAGCCTTACGCATCAAACCTTCCTTCAACAGTAAAAATAAGCCATAGGGAAGGTAAGTGTAAAAGCTTGAAATCCAGTTTAAAAAGTGGACACTTAAAGTATAGTTGGGGAACAGTTGGTTTAAAACTCAAGAATTCTTTATATCTCAGGAATAATATACCTGAAGGTTTCAGTTGGCTCTTAGCCCTATATGACCTGTAGGGGAGGCAGATGTTATCATGGGCTACCCAAATAGATATATAGTGTCAGAATGGGAAAGACAGTCAGGGCTGTCTGATCTACAACAGAGCCTCTGTCTAAAGTATACGACCCATCATAGGGATGAGTGGCAGTCAGGGTGATGTTCATCCTGGACGCTATGAAATGACTTTGGCTCTGAGAGGAAGGCTGTGGTCCCTTCCAATTTGGACATTCAAGGACTCAATCTCTCATAGTTTGCTCAACCCCTCCCTGAGACCATGATTTATTTTTTAACTTTTTAATCTCTGTATGTGCACAGAAGGAGAGAGAGAGAGAGAGAGAGAGAGAGAGAGAGAGAGAGAGAGAGAGAGAGACCACATGCATAAGCCACAGTGCATATTTCGGGATTAGAAGAAAACCTCAGGTGTTAGTTCTTGTCTTTCACCTTGTTTTGAGGCAGGGTCTCTTGTTTGCTGATGTGCACACCAGGCTAGCTGGCCTGTGAGCTTCTGGGGCCTTACCTGTCTCCACCTTTTCTTGCTGAAGGAACACTGAGATCACAGATTCATGCTACCAAGCCCAACTTTACATGGATCCTGAGGATCTGAACTCAGGTCTTCATGCTTGCATAGCAAGTGCTTTGCCCCAGCTCGACTATGATTTCTGACCTGTACATTTGACAGTTGAAAGACTATCCAGATCTTATTACCAAAGAGCAATCCTTACTCTGACTGCAACACTTGCACAAAGCACCTTTCTAACAGGTGCCCCCTAGAGACATGGGTGCCAGGCCCAGGTCTGATGGCTCATAGTCTTTCAGGATATCTGGGACCCCAGTGCTCAATGGGCTTCTGATGGCCCCCTCCAGTCTACCCTTCGAGGCCTAGGAGCAGCAGTCCAACGATCACTCCCTTTCTTGGGTTTCGGGCTCCTTGTGAGTGATGTCTGCATCTGGCTGGAAATTAAAACAACTGTCTGCATTGCATTCGGCCCGTCTGTCAAAACACAGCCCGGCTCTCAGCAGCTGGGAAAGGGGGCCCTGAATGGGAGCAGTGTCTCCAGCAACAAAGCCCACTTTCACGCCAAGTGCCATGGAGATAGTGAAACCCTGTTCTTCTCCAAACATGAAACCAACAGCACAACTATTTTTCCTGTTTCCTGGGCCCTCCTGGTGGGATTTTTTTTTTTTTTTTAAAGCAGAGTAAAGTGAAACAGGAAACTTATAAGGAGGGAGGGCTTGAGAACTTGAATTATTCTCTATGATCTACTAGCTGGGCACAAATCAGAGGAATGAGTGTCATAGTGACTGAGAGGAGACCCATAAAGTCAGAAGCTCCCATGAGCCTTCTCTCGCTATATTCCTGTATTTCTAGTTTCATTCATCAGCCAGCACTGGTTGATCTGATGTTCCACATAGGGTAGTACTAGGCACTTCAGGAGAATTAAACACAGCATTAAAAGACAACTATCACCTCAAGTCACAAACAGACAAGCTGTCACAGGAGGAAATTGCTGTGTTCTAAGAGCAGCAGTAAAAAGGGGGAGGGAATTCAGAGAGAAGACTTTCGTGTCTATACTGTCTAATATGATCACCACTAGACCTGTGGCTCTTAAGTATTTGAGAGTGGCTAGTTCAATGTGAGGTATGCTATAGATACCCAACACACACCTATCCTGAAGATTTAAAGAAGAGAAAGCAAATATGACATTAATAATTTGACACTGACATGTTGAAAAGTTAAGATTTTGTATATATTATGTTAAGTGAAATCTTACTGTTTCAAATGTAGCTACAAAGGAAGTGGCAACTAAGCTTGCAGCTCCTATCCGTGTCCTACATTTATTTTCTGTCTCCTTGTGCTGCCAGGAAGGCCTTGTGTGAGCCTGGCATGGGTTGGGCCTTTTGAGATTTTAACAGATTCCAGGAGGATGGAACCATCATAGTCCAGGAAAGCAGACTCTCTCAGGGGCCTGTATGAGGACAAGGTGGAGAGGGTGTGAGTCAGAAAGGCAGACTAGGGTTCACTTCAAAAAGCTGGGGAAGCCCACAGAGCTGAGGCCATTGAAGTCTCTGAGCTCTTTAGCCTGTCATTCCCAGGCCAAAAGGATGTCTTCCATAAATAGGTGGCTCTAAGGCTCTCAAAGCATGGTCCTGGAACCACAACCACCGTCACTGTGAGCTTACTAGACAAGAGAGACCAGGTCCATTCAATTAAACATTGAAGCTTAGAAAACGGGTTTACCACCTCTCTAGTTGGTTTGTAGGTATGTTCAAGTTTGAGAGCCTCTGAGACAGATGACTTAAGCTCTTCAGATGTCTATATTCAAATGTTAGATCCTGGGCTCAGGGAAAAACCAGAACCAAACTATCTTTGGGCTATGGCAGGAATTAGAGTGACTTACAAAAGAACTTTGTGGACCTCTTTATGCCAGGGGGAAATAAGCTCTGCTCTTCCTTCCCTTCCCTTCCCTTCCCTTCCCTTCCTTTCCCTTCCCTTCCCTCCCCTCCCCTCCCCTTCCCTCTCTCTCTCTCTCTCTCTCCTCCATTCTTTTTTCTCTCTCTCTCTATGTCCTTTTCCCTCCCTTCCTTTCATTTTTAAGTTTGTTTTTTAAAAATTATTTTTGTTTTATGTGTATAAGTATATTGCCTGCATGTGTATAAGTGTACCTATGTCCTGCAATGCTACTGGAAGTCAGAAGAGGGTGTAGGATTCCCTGGAACTTGCATTACAGATGGTTGTTTGCTGCCATGTGGGTGCTAGGATCTGAACTGGGTCCTCTGTCAGTGCTCTTAACAGCTGAGTCATTTCTCTGGCCCCAAGTTTTAGTTTTTTTGAGACAAAGTTTTGCCACATAGTTCAGGCTTCCTTTGAAATCTTCCTCCTGAGCTGATCTTAAAGGGAGGCACTCTAGATAGGCTGACTAGATCCCAGTGGATGAACTTGCACTGAGGGACATCTGGGGGTATTAACTTTACATGATAGGCCTTAACACAAGTGACAGAATGTATGAATTGCAGTGAGGGGTGGGAGATGGGAGGGCGCCGAAGGGGAAAGGGGTATAAAGATTACTTTCTGTATGAAATACACAAAAATTCAATTAAAAAATTACACAGAAAAAAGAAATCTCCTTCTTCCTGCCTCTGCCATTGGAGCGTTGGTGCTATAAGCATGTGCTACCTCATCTGACTCGAGAAATTAGGTTCTTCTAATTCCAAGTCCCTGGAGTCTCCAAAGGACCAAGTTCAAATCTCACGAGTTGGGAGTGACAGTCTTGCACTTGCTGGGGCGAAGTAGAACACTAGTCTCAGGCCAAGGAGAGTGTCCAAGATATGCAGGGTGGGGCTTTGCCAGGGCTGATTCAGAATTTAATGGGACACTCCATGATGCTTTAATCAGTGTTTGGTTATTATCACTGAATTTTAATTATGCTGAGGCCCCTCCACTGAGTGCTGGGATCTGAGGGTAGCTGAGCTGGCTGAGAAACTCTGAGATCAATTGCATGGTAGGGCTAGCATGGGAGGGTGTCATCTCCTGCCCCCGCCTGCTTGTTGCCTCCTTGGGACCTAAGGGTCGCCTCTGACAGGTTCTACCTTCATACTCCACAATCTTTCCTGGTTGGGCTTATGTCTTGTTATTACACTTCTAATGAATATAACTGTCCTATTAAGTCATTTACTTAAGAAATACTCTTAATTACTGGTGACTCAGAGGAGCTCTTGGCTCCTCTGGCCTGGGAGGAGGGGAGCCTCCTAGTACCTTTCTGGACCTGTTTCAGCAGGGCTGGATCTGTGTGGGAAGAGCCAAGTAGGGTGTGCATGTGGGGTCCCTCCCCTTGACTCTTTCTACTCAGTACACTGGGCAGCCCACTGGGGCCCAGTACAAACAGGAACATCCTTGGATTATGACTGGCTATGGTGACAAGTCTCTGGGGGAAGGTCTTGGAATCTGCCTGCTTCCTGAGATTCCTGAAGCCTATGGCAGGTCTGTAGAGTTGGAACATTCTATGGCCCTGTGGCCCTGGTAGCTCTGAAATCTTCATTCCACGCAGAGACCCTAGATGATGCCTGTCCACAGAGAAACCATCCTTCTCCAGACCTAAGAACTCCCAGCATGGTAGAACAAGAGCCCTAAACTGAATGTGCTAAAGCACAGAGCACCAGTGTTACTCCCCTTCTGTTACCCTGTTACCTGGAAGGAGGTCCAAGGTTCAGACACCTGGAAGGGTCTTCCAGAGAAACACCCAAGTTGAAAGCAGAAACCCTCCAGGGCCTGACAGGGATCATGTCTTAGTCCCAGGGTCTCTGAGGTATTCAGTGAGCACTTTTGTTATGCTAACCTCTGTGGGGCCACACTGGAGTCCACAGTTCAGTGGGAACTGTGAGACTCATTCTAGTAGAGTAGATGCCATAATGGCAGTAAAACCAACACTCAGCAGAGGTTCAGAGGCCAGAGTACCAACCCATCACTCACTTCCGGGTTTGGCTTGAGTACAGTATTCAGAGTTTTTAGGAGTCCTTTGCCACCATGCAAAAGAGAGACAGAGTAGGGGAAGGGATAAGGGAAAGTTGCTCCCCATACACTGAGCATCTAACCCCTTGCTTCACTGGAATCTGCTTGGCCCCTACCAGATGGGACACCTGTCCCCACATGTGTGCCCTGCTTCTGACACAATGGAAGGAACACAGGCCTTCTTAGCGGCTGAGAGCCAGGTGGCAGGGTGGGAGGTTGAACAGACAGTCTGACTGGAGAACGCAGTTGGCCTCATCAACAGCCTCCTGGTCCCCAGGGCTAGGGGCAAAGCACCAAGCAGCTGAAACTGGTGGAACTGGCTCCCTGGCCTCTTTTCTTTGTATCTTTTGGTGACAATCCCTCCCTACAGCTCACCCCTTCGCTCCTTCAAATTTGTAGTATTTTAGCTGAGCCCATTTCCTCCTCTTTTTCCCAACCCAAACCTATTTTTAAGAAATGATCTGATACTCATTGGTATGCATGGTGAGGGCAGGCTATAGAGAGGCCCTACCTGGGCTGCTGTGTGGATTGACGAATACAAAGAGAGAGGCTGTGGTTTTTACAGTGTTGTCTAAGTTGATCCACGCAGCTCCTCAGAGAAGCTGTCATGTTTTGTTACATATTATGATCCACACTGGAACTAGCAGAAAATTAAGGTCCCAAGGGCTTTCTTCACTAGGTCTTACACTAAGTTACCTTTTATTCCTCTGTGACAAGCTATATGGACTTTTTTGGGGAAGATGAGTTCCAGGAGAGAAAGACTGGGCCAAATCTGAAGCAGACCCGGGGAGGTTGAAGGCAACCTGCAGTAGGCGTGGCTTCTGTGCACCCTGAAGCTGATGGGCTGGGTGAGTGGCTTACCTGAAGCCTTGTCAGCAAGACCTGGGCACAAACAGCATGGATTATGACCCAGGGGATTCTGCCTAGTAGCTAAAGGTTTTTGTCTTTCTTTAATACCTGATGGTGGTCAAGGGACTCAGGGAAGAAAAGGTAGCCTAGCCATCAGGAAGACCCAGCTAAGCGGGCAGCCCTGATTCTTTCAAGGCCACACTATGTCCTAGCTCTTGACCTGCCTTGTACTACAGTGCTCCTGGCCTAGGCAACTCACCATTGAAAACAATTTCTCCTGCATTAGGGCAAGAGATGACTGGATACTGGATACCCAAAGCAGGACAAGGATGGCATGAAGGTGTGGGGGTATCAGAGACATCATGTCTCGCCCTCGGATTTGCTCCTCAGAGCGGGGAGAAGGGTGCTGGAAACTCCTGCTGCTTTCTGGCAGGCTGCTGGATGACACTGCCTTGCTCTGAGCTTAGCAGTTGACCTAGGTTGTGGAATGAATTAAAGCAGCAGGAACAATATACCAATAGCTGCCACTGGCCTAGGAGCTATTGCATGTTAGGCACTTGACATGTACCAGCTCTTTTATCCCCTATGCTCACCTTGCAGAGACAGGCTCTTGGTCCTCTTTAACCTGTTAGATAACAGTCTCAGATTAAAGAAACTTGTCAGGGTCACATGTCTTGTAGGTAGCAGAAACTGAGCCTAGGTATGTCTACTTCTCACAGAGAGGCCAGGAACAGAGGGGAGAAATAAAGGAAGTTCTCTTCCAGGCTGCCCCAAGGCTGACTGCCAGCACATTCTTCCTCTTCCTGGACCAGCAATAGACACTGTAGTGATGTCCACCCACCAGGTTACTGCATGCCTCTGTGCTTATTTGTTCTCCAGCTTCCTAACAATGATTCAGTTGGTGAATCAAGTCAGACAGCACAAGATAGAGACCAGAAAGTGAAGGGGGAGACAGGCTGGGGAGAGAGACGGTTCCGTGCTGAGGTGTTTTCTAAGCTGACCAGAACCATTAGCAGGTTCCATGTCTTCTCTGTGAGCCTCCTGAGGAAGAGCTGACCCTTAGTAACTTGACTTTCTAGTCTGGCATATGGTGAGAGTGTGGTTCTAGGCCTTTGTGATGACCATGTCAAGCCTATATTTCCTGTTCCTCAAAGTGGGACAGCACTGCCTGACCAGAATATCCTGGGAATTTCCCAGGGGACAGAGCTCCTAGGCGTCTACACACCAGCTGCCATCTTTCCTACCAATCAGAGCCCAGGATCATGGGGGAGACGCATTACTGTTTATTCCCATGACTAGATTCATTTCTTTAAAAATCAATAGTCACATCCAGATATTATAAGTAAATGCCAGAGGCCCTGCCTGTCCTCTGAGCTATGAGAGTCATGTGAGCATTGACATTAAGATAAAGGAGGCTGAAGCCCCAGCAACTCGGGGACAATTTTGGAGCCTGTGGCTGCAGCTACAAAAACATGCAGTCTACTGACCCAGAGCTGACCTAAGGCCATGTCCTAAGCCTCCTGACTATCTGGAGACCTGAGGGTAGAGTGCAGTTCAAAGAGAAAATCTATTTTTAATGACTTGGACAAGAAGGGTAGAGTGGCTGAGTAATTCAGAGTAATTAAAGCTATCTATCACTCAGGAGCGTGAAGTTGACTGAGGTTTTCAGAGACATTTCCTCTCTTTCATAGAGCCCAGCAGAGGTCCAGTGGGAGTCAAAATGGAGGAAACCATGGAGACAGAAGACTCTGGCCACAAACAGAATTCAACCTTCACATGAGCAGAAGCCTCCTGAACCCTTCCTTCCTACTCTGGTTTTGTTTTCAGTAGGGCCTCAATCTCTCTAGGAACTCCCTCCAGAGCAGTAGAGGCTTAGTGCCTGCTGGTTCAGAATTAGTTGAGGAAAGAGTCCTTATTTCAAATTCATTAAGATCTTGTTCTCATCAACTGTAGGACCTAAGCCTGGAATTCCTTGAGCCTCAGTTTCCTCCTCCACATATTAGACACAATGGTGGCATCAATTCACAAGATTATTTTGAGACATATATGACATCTCTTCATAAATACCCTTGCACTAGTTGTACTCAGTAGTGATATTATCCAACACACTCTCCAGCTGAAAACCTCACTGAAGGTGGCAGCGTGTGCATGGGAAAATGCCAGGAGGCTCTGGCCCAGGCTTTGCACTGTTGTCGGTGACCCTGAGCATCCCATCTTGCCCCTCTGGGGTGGGACTGCTTATCTACCCTGAGGAGAGAATTCAGTGGAGGGAAAACAGTGCAGCTCCTTCATATGTCTGGATTCCTGACATAATCTCAGTACTGTGCTTGTGCCCTGGATCCTCAGCTGAAAAATGCCAAATTAAAACTAGCCTCCTAGGGATGAAGGTAATACTTAGGTAAAGTGCATCCAAAACTGTGGAGAGAGAAGAAAGGCAAAGCAGATACTCCCAGTGTCTCCCAAGTATCACTGTTTCCCAGCAGGACTCCTGAGCTGGAAACATTAGGGAGGTAGAAATGGGGTCCTTTCTAGTTCAGGATTTTGGAGATATCTGCAGAGAAGCAGTGATGGTGGTACTGTGTTGTCGCCATGACAAGTGGATTGATTCAGTTAGGAAAGCAGATAGGATAGGAAGTGGAAGAGGAGGAGGACTGCGGAAAAGGACCTACAGATCTCCCACCTGTGAGCCAGCTGCCTGATTAGCAGGGTCTCAGTCCCTATAGAGCCGGTATCAATGCCTGTGCCCAGAGAGGGATGGTGGGAGTGGTGGAGTAACAAGGCAATGATGACCTTTACCTGGGTACTCCCATCCTTGCATTCCACATGCAGCACTTGCCTGGAACTGGCTCCAGGGAGGCCCCTGGCCATGGGGACTGAGTCCCGCCTTATCACAAGGAGCTTAGCTCTATCTTTGTTAGGCTTTGACTTAACAGGCCCTGAGCACTGGCTTTTCCCTCCTCAGTCATGGTCCTGCCTTCAGGTCACCAAGAAAGTCATAGAGGAAGGTAGGCTGTGGAGCTTAGTTCACCCCAAATTCCCTTTTGAAGTAGAAAACACTTACGGTCTTTAGTGTAGGAAGGTGAGGTTTGGGGACTGACCAAGGGAAGGAGTCCAAGAGGAGGCTGGTCAGGGACTTCAGCTAAGAGTGTCTCTATAGGTATCTGACTAGAGGGAAGAGGCTAACCTCAGTGCTAAGATGATGATGGGAATTCTTTAATAATAG
This sequence comes from Nannospalax galili, assembly GCF_000622305.1. Classification (NCBI taxonomy): domain Eukaryota; kingdom Metazoa; phylum Chordata; class Mammalia; order Rodentia; family Spalacidae; genus Nannospalax; species Nannospalax galili. The sequence continues at coordinate 606,290 of NW_008360311.1, forward strand.
GGAAAGTGGCCTTTTCAGGAAAGTAATGCTCCTGTAATCAGCTCCCTTGGGCAAAGGTCCTGGCATGCTTCCCAACCAAACTCCAGTTTCTGCTTCTGGGTGCTAGCTATATTTCCTGCTATGACACTGACACTTATGGCTACAGATATGTACATGTAGGCTCTCAGAGAATCCTTATTTACTGATCTTCTACCCTTGATTCCATTCCTAAGTCCCAGCCTAGGACTCTAGTATACGCTCCACCCCATCCTTGAGGTGCATCTTTAGATATAGATAGTTCCTGACTTAGGATGGTCTGACTTCACGGTAGTACAGAAACAGTGACTGTCAACAGACACCTTGCTCAAGTTTCCAGCTTTGATCTTGTCTACACTGGCAGCTTATGGAAGGACTCTCACAATGCTGGACCAGGCAGGAAGCTGAAGCTCCCAGGTAGACATGATTATGAGTGTAGACAGCTGATATATATACTCCGTTCTGCTTTAAAATCTCATCATACCCACAAAATGCCCATAAGCTATTCAACAACTCCTAACAAGGTGGCTCTATGTGAGATGGTTTACTCAAGTTCAGGCTCATGGGAGTATCCTGAGCAGGAGCTGGGCTAGGATGTTAGTTGTCATTGTTCACCTCTTTTTTTGAGAGGAGAGGCAGTATCTCTCTATGTAGCCAAGGCTGGTCTTGAACCTGTGAATGATCTTCCTATCTAAGCTTCTTTAAATTTTTTTTATGTATACGAATATTTTGCCTGCATGTATGTAAGTGCATCCATGTTGTGCAGTGCCCACCGAGGCCAGAAGAGGACATCAGATCCCCTGGAACTGGAGTTAAGGATGATTGTTAGCCACCACATAGGTGCTGGGAACTGAACCCGGGTCCTCTGCAAGAGCAGCCAGTGCTTTTAACCACTCTCCAGCCCCATGCCTAAACTTCTTGAGTGCTGGGATTACAGGTGTGTATCACCATCATGCCCAGCATTACAGGCAGTTTTGATTTGCCATATTTCAATTTAGATATATTGGGATAAACCCTCTTGTAAGTTGAGAAGCATCTGTGCGCCTGGGGCTGTGTTCCTTTACCCACCTCTCAGACATTCCATGTACTCTGCTTTAACTTGTCATAAGCTGGGGGGGCTGTATTCATATACCTGCTGAGAAGCAAGTCATATGTGGCTAACAATCCAGATTTTATTTTAAGCTCCTCAAGTTTATACTCCCTGGGAAGGATCTCCAGGTGTGGTTGAAGTCCCTAGCATTCTTCTAGGATCCATGAAGAAACCATGTTTATAATAACTCATTGAAGGACTACAACGGTCACAGTCAGAAGAATCCAGCTCAACCTTGTCACATGCTCAACTATGCTGAGTGAATCACTGAACCTCTCAGAGTTTTTGTTTCCACATACGTAAATATTACTGGCTGCTAAAATTAATGCATCCATCAAGGTGAGGGGCAATAGTGGCAGATCTGCTCTAAGATGACAGAAGGTCTACAGTTGTTCAGGATACAATATTATGACTCTGTCCCTTACCCAGGGTCCCTTGACCCAGATTAAAGAGATAAAAGGATGGAAGGAATGTAAAGGACTTTGGATGAGCTCTTAAAGGGAACCCTTGGAATACCATGCCTTAGCACCCCTTCAGAAGGACCACTTGGAAGGCTTCGGTGGCATGTCCTGGGCTGTTGAGACAGAGGGAACAGGAATATGACAGGCAAGGGGCCAAGTTAACAACAGGAATTTGGAAAGTCATTGTTCTCCCCTCCCATATGGCAGGCCCCACACAGGCCACCATAAGAGGGAAGGCCTAGCACTTTATAATGCATCCAAGGGCCCCTGAAGGGTGCTAAGGCCTCAATCTGAGCATCTAGTGGAAAGAACTTCTAGAAAATCAGGGCAGAGGGGAGTGTGGCCAATAGGACAGGCATCTCTGCCTGATGAGAGCTGCAGCTAGAGATACTGTGGGTGTCCCCAAGGCCACCAAGTGCCCAGCCCTGAAAGAATCAGAGACACTCGCCAGCTGGAGATCATGGGGTTATTGGTGACAATGTCAGCTGTGTACCTCCTTGACCCTTCCCCATTCCTTTCTCTGGATGAGTCAGGACCAGCAGCTTAAAAGTACGGACAAGAGGCAAGGAAGAGTCAAGTGAGGGTTATGGCTATAGGCAGGGAACACGTATTAGACTCAGGCCTGGTGTGGGTATAGGGACAAATCCCAGCTTCCCCCAGTCCAGAGTATAATTCTGGTCAGGGAACTGACGAGTTAACTCTGAATAGAAACTGTGTTTAAGATTCAGAGTTAGGGTTAGGGGCATTTTATTTCCCTAGCGTGAGCTGCTTGTTGTGTAGTCTGTTGGAAGACTTGCATGACTCCTTCAGGAGTTTTCTTAAGGCACAGAAGGAGCAAAGCAAAACTGCATTCAGATGTATCTCCCAGCACTCTGGGTGACAGAATAATAACCCTAATGAGTGCTGCTAACTCACATGGTGATGAGGGCCACAGGAAGTGAGTCACAGCAGGACTGGGGAGTGTTCAGTCCAGGCTTCCAGTATGGATCAGGTAGATGCAGCTGTTAAGTTCTGAGTGCTGCTTTTTTTTTTTTTTTAACATTTCTTATTGAAATTTTTGCGATTTTCATACAATATAATTTGGTGGTATTTAGGTTCTTATTGCCTCCTCTAACCCAATTTAATGCGCTCTATCTATTATATAGGTAATAAGACCTATAGAGTGTAATTTCTGTCCCCAAATGTTCTTCAGTGTGGAACTATCCACTGGAGCCTGGTTAACCTACTAACTTATTGAAATTTTTGCGATTTTCATACAATATAATTTGGTGGTATTTAGGTTCTTATTGCCTCCTCTAACCCAATTTAATGCGCTCTATCTATTATATAGGTAATAAGACCTATAGAGTGTAATTTCTGTCCCCAAATGTTCTTCAGTGTGGAACTATCCACTGGAGCCTGGTTAACCTACTAAGAGTCCTATCCTTGAAAGAGACTGTCTCTCTCTCCCAGCAGCCATGGGTTGCCAAAAGTTCCTTAGAAATGTTGGGATTTCTTACTTGCTTATGTCATGCTGGGATTTTGTCTGGTTTGAGCTTGCATGGGCCTTGTGAATGCTGTCACCATTGCTGTGAGTTAATGTGAATAACTGACCAGCTGTCTGGAAAATTGTTTCCTTGTAGTCACCTACCACTCCTGGCTCTTATAATCTTTGGGCCCTTTCTTCAGCAATGATCCCTAAGCCTTGGGAGGCAGAGGTTTAATATAGGTATCCTATTTAGGGATAAGCATGGGAGCTGCTTTTTAACTTCCTGATAAAGTGATTTTATATTGAAGAAGGCTCTGGTTTTGAAGCCCATTCCTTCCCAGACACCAGAACCTTCATGGAGTGGCCTAGATAGTCTTTTTCCATAAAAGTGAGTCAAGAGATTGCCAGCACTAACCAAGTGTCCTCTTGGCTCTTTAGCCTCTGTCTTCCAGGGGCTGTGAATGCCTTTGATAGGACACCTGTGCCAGGGCAGATGAAAGCAAGACCTCAAGGCAAATCTGGCTGAGGGCTAGAGACTTCTGGGCACCTGTCTTTACCCAGACAGGTACTGCCTATGGGACCACAGAAGCTTAGAGTTTTGCAGCATCCTTGGTGGTAGGGACTGTTTAAAAAAAAATCATTGACTTCCTCACTGCTTTCCTGACCTCCATCAATAGCTGCTTCAACTATAACCAATGTCTTCAAGCCTCTTGGGGGGTGACAGGGGTAAAGGAAGTATAAGGGAGATATAAGAGAGACAAAAGACCCCCTACTTTTAAACAGGTGCTTAAGAAATTAATTAGAGCAAATAATCACCAAATCGCCTGAGTATTTTATTTGGTGCATGCCAGGTCTAGTGGAAAAAGAGCAGAATTTTAAATAATTTTGGAGTCATAACTGATGTAATTAGGAGCTCAGTGAACACTTAGCATCGAGCTGTGCTTATTAAAATTACTGTTTTAATCAGAACATTGCTGGAGAATCATTAATAATACAATGGCTTGATTCCCTGGAACTCTAATTAGACCTGGACTTTTAACCACCTGAGTGTAATCGGGTTCTGTCTGGCCACTCACCACAGGTGATGCATGATCATTCCTGGGCATGAGGGGCTGGGGTGTCAGTGCTGCTGTATACTGACTGCTGGGTGTTCAATTTTGGAGCAAGAGTGGAGCTGAGGGGACACAAGGCACAGAGGAGACTGGAAGGTGGTGGTGATGAATGACATCTGCAGGAGGAAATGGCAAGAGAATCCCCATCCCCAGCTGGGATACACTGTACACACTCCTGTAAGGGGAGCAAGAGCCAGTACCAAGGCCTAGTTCCAGGGTGCTGCTTTCTCATCAAACCCAACACAGCTCCAGGGAGGGTAGTGTAGTGAGTTTATTTTTCCCTAAGCCACAATGAGAGGTTAATCTGATAGAAGATGTGCCACTTCTTGGTTCTCCTCTCCAGCACTTTGTGTCCCTAGTAGTTTGTGCCTCAGTTTCTCTGGAACTTCCTTAAACTTTGGGGACATTTTCCCAGAATGAAATCCAGAGCTTCACCATTTGTTTAACTATCCAGGCAGAACTGGTATTTGGGAGACGGTCTGTTCCCTGGAAATGTCTGTCTGAACTCAGAACCTGGATATCTACACTTTCAGTTGGCAACTCGGGGTGTCACCAGCACTGACATGGGGCAGATCCTCTGAAGATGTTATGGGGGAGCTGTGAGGGGGGACAAAGCAATGGAAGCAGAACCAGGTTCGCTGCTCTCCTGGAATGTGCTAACGAGTTGGAAGGACATAACAGAGATGTGAAAAAAAAACAAAAAACAACAAAAAACCCTGGAATACTTAAAAGGCAGATGCTGTGAGGCGAAAATTAAACTGGAGTTGGGGAGGGCATGTGGACTGAACAGTGATCAGAGAGAGGGGTGGTGGTAGTCAAAGTAGCGTGGAGGTAGCCAGAGTGGGGTGGCTGTGGTCAGCATAGAGCAGTGTTAATCAGAGGAGATGGAACTTTCTGAAGTGGGGCAGAGGTCCAGATTTCATCTGCAGAGGCTTGGGGTGGGTAGTAATCTTTGTGTCTCTCACTAAGTATTCTCCTGGATGCTATTGGAAGTCCTAAGAAAGTTGATTCAGTTCCCTGAGACTCCCTTTCTGAATCACCACCAGCCAACAGCATACTCTTACACAGTCTGACAAAATTGCCTCTCTAGGCATTTACATGCTAAGACAAGTGGGGCTCTGCTCTCAGCCCCCGCTTTCCTCTCAGAACGATGCCTTTGTGCAATGCACAACCTGAGCCACCGTATCTTGCAACTGTAATCCCAGAGTGTGTAAAGAAGTAGGAGATGGAAATATGGTTGGTGGGCAACCAGATGTTCTGATATCACTGTCCCATGGGACTATTTTTAGTGCTAAAGAATGTGGTAACTTTTATAATTTCCATAAGGGAATGGGATAGTGAAGAGAGGTGTAGTCCACAGCAGATTTGGGGTCGAGGGTTCCATGCGGCAAAATGGGTTTAGTGGTGAAAAGTGAGCATGGAAACACCATAGACCAAGCTGTGAATGAGTTGTGGGGTGTATGATCTGGGGACAAGGGTTAGGGGTAAAGGATGCCCCCATTTAGACTTTTCCTTTTGGTTCATTATGAGTAGAGAGTTAAGATAATAATAAAAGTGAAATAATTCCAGTCTTGCTAAGGAAGAGGAGTCTAGGGAAAGAGCTTTTAAGAAGCTAGCATGCTGAGATGGAGAAGCCATCCCTACAGAGGTTGAGCAGTGGCTCGGAGTCCCCTGTGAGTGGGGCTGGACTCCAATGTCCCCTTTAGTGCCAAGCCTATCTGAGTGATGGGTGGCTGGTGGGCTCCCTCCCTGAGTGGAAGGCCAGCTCAGGAACAGCCTCCGTGCTTTGGAAGCACATGGTCAGGTCTCAAAGAAGAATTCTTGTACTTCTGAAGAAAGGCTGCCATGTGTGAGAGCCCCTGACATACCCACAGATGTGCCACATGACCCTATACACAGAGCTGGTGTCCAGCCACACTAAACACAAACACACACTCCTACCACACAGTCACATTACATATCCGCACAGGATGCCATGCACATTTCCCACACACAGTAAACACTCACTCTGACGCCCCCTACCATGTTCATATCACACACACTCAACACGCACTGGTGTACCGACTTCATTCACACTCCCACTCTGTCCCTGCCGGCATACGACTGCGGAAAAGAGCCATCAGGAGCTGTCTCCCTTGGCTTGTCCTGAAGAAGGACTGGAGCTGACAGAGATTAAACAGAGGAGTTAAAAATGACAAACATACTTCTAAACAGGCTTAGAGTCTTAATGAAAACCATAATGAATGGAAGAGCCACACAGATATCACCCATAAACGGCCATAAATATCAGGCCAACAGATGAGATTCTAGGTACTGCAGTTTTGAACCCCATCAAATTGCTTCTATTAGAATTCCTCAATAAATAACACAGCCCAGGCCCATGTTTCTGGTCTGCAGAGCTTCAACGGGTATGTGGTGAGGGCAGAAGAGAGGGCTTGACTTGTTCCTGCCCTGCAGAACCTGGGTTTTCTTGTCACTTGGCTTGTTAAGTCTCAGTGTGTTCATCTACAAATGTGCTGGATTATTCCCTTAATAGGGTTGTTGTGGAGATTAAATTAAGTCCCAGACAGCTATGATAATAACTTATAATAATACTAATGATTTACTGTTATGGTTGCTATTAATTTTCATTGCCATCTTTCCTCCCTCTCAGCTTCCTGAGGTCAAGGAAAGCCCACAGATTGCACACGTTGAATGGCGTGATTGGCAGGAAAATGAGAAACGAGAAGGGGCAGAGAAGGAACAGAAGAGCAAGGCAGGAGAAAAATGAAGACACTGGGTCCCGCGGAGGCCTCATGCTGTGGTGTTCTCATCCATGGTGTGGGTATGTCCTCTGAGAGTGGTTGCTATGGGAAGGAGAGGCCACAGAGTAGCCAGACAATTAGGGCACAGTCTTCTTAAGATTTTTATAAGGGTTTTTATTGAGATAAAATTTTCATATCATAAAGTTCACCTACTGAGGAGTATGAGTCAAAATAGCTCAGTATATTCATGACATAGTGAAGATACTAAACAACATCACAATTGTAGAATACTTTTTCAATACCCCTCTCGCAATGGTCACCTCATGTCCACCAGCAGTCACTCCTATTTCCCTTATCCTCAATGGGTTGGCTTTCTGTCTGCCTGTTTCTATGTACCTCATATCCATGAAACCATCCAACACATGCCTGGCTTCTTTCATTAAGCACAGTGTCTTCTAAAATTCATCCACATTCTAGTAAATATTAACAACGTCCTGATTTTTTAACTCAAAGCCAAGAAGTTTCAGGAAAAGAGCTCAATACTCACATACCAGCAACTGTCAGAATGCAAGCTCCCCAATCATTCACCCCAGAAGCCTCACTGAATCAAGGTCAGTCATTAACTCACTGACTTAGAGATCCTTCAGTTGTGGTCTTTTGCTTTTACCAAAGCACAGTGACATGATGACCTATTGAGTGTGGGCTGCTTGTATCCTCTGCACACTTCTAATGAAGAAAGAACAAAATGGGCTGCAATGTGAGACTGCCTGTGTAGTTTATGATTTAGATTTAATATTAAGAGACAAGAGTCTCTTGGTATTCTATCCATGTCTCCCTCTTACCTCTTAAAAGTGACAATTCCCAGCTCAACTTTCCTCTAATGGTTATCTGTCATTGCTTATGTTTAAAGTAATTTTATGTGCTAAGGCTGTAATCTCAAGATGCAAGAGGCAAAAAGCAAAGTCCCTGAGCCAAAAGAGGTATACCTTAGTAACTGGATGGGAAGGACCAGGAAATACCCATCACCTATTATGGAAGTGACGTGCACCTGTCCCTTAGTGGTTTTCCTGGGAAGTCCAGGAATGACAGGGCATCCATTCCTTCCAACTGACCGCTATTCTATTTATAGGCTAGATTGTGTATGAAGCTCCATTCTCCATGCTGATGTCAACCAGCACTACCCTGTGGCCACTAGGTGTTAGTCTAGGGCCACAGGTAAAGAAACTGGACTTCATGAAAAATAGGACCAGAGTTTTCACTGACTAATATATATGCCTTAGGCAAATCCAGTTAAAGATGGTTAAGAAAATATATTTCCTGTATGTGTGAGGCTGTCTTTCCTATAAATTTCAATATTGATTCAGCTTGACTTATAAGAAGAGGAGATTTCCTGTAGCTGGGCTTAAATGGTGTCACAAGCACTGGAGGCTGTGGCTTTGGCAGAGTGGTGTGGAGACCTGGGAGGAGCTCAGAAAAGAGGATGTAAGCATGCAGTGGGTGAATGCTGGTCACTTCCTATATTGGCTCTTCAGTGGTTAGTATTTTCAGTTGTCTCAGAGGATTCTATGAGAATCTCACAACCAAATTCAGTTTTAGAAGCAAATTCCTTTCAAAACATAACAATAACTACATCAAATGGTCTTTTGTGTCGGGGCTTACTTCAAGAAATAAAATACAATGTTGCAGTTCTAAAAAGGTTAGACATAATTAACAATGCCCTAGGCATCTTATTACATCTGGAGTGTGGTTCTGATTGGGCATCCCAGGGACCCCTCCGACAGTCAGAGCACAGAAGCCTCCTAGGCTATTTCATTGGTACTTTGGGGCACCCTCAGGTGCCTCATCTAGAAAGAGGCACCAGTCACACTTCCCAGGCCCCAGAGTTTCTTCTTTTCTTGGAATTTAGTCCTGGGTCCATCCTTGGCAAACAAGTACATGATCAGTAAAGGAAAAAGGGTTCTGGAAAAAGTGGGGTGTCTGCAGTTTTCTCCATTAATCTAGACATGCTCCAATATGCACGGGGAGCATAAATTTGCATGCTGAATTCCAGAGGCTACAAGTTGAACAATGTTAGATAAAATAAAATTAATTTCTCTAATCCTCTGTGATCATATTCAAAACCAATATTCTCGGCTTGGCACAAGGAATAAGTTTGCGTGCCTGCCTTCCTGTTGAAATTGTTTTCTCAGACCCTGATGGTGTCTGGCTGCATAGCTAGCACCAGGAGAGGCTGAGGTCCTTGGTTTGTGTCTGGTCTCCTAGTCGCTTAGAGCCTAAAGGGAGAAGGCATCAACTAGAAGGACTTCAAAGTTAGAGAGAAGGCCAGGAGACTGAAGTCATCCCAAGGGGTGGACTGGGATAGTTTTGAGTTCTGCCTGATGCCCAGGAGGCAGAAGATAGGGAGGTAATGGCAAGCAGGTACCACGTCTTTCTGCAGGTGTAAAGCTCCTGTGTGATTCTTGTCTACTTCCCGTTGCTCCTCCTTCCAGGAAGGCTGGCAGAAAGCTGAGATGGTCAGCTATTGTGCAAGCAGGACACAGGGACTTGAGGGAAGGTCCATGATGATGAGTGGTTGCTGGGTGACCACAGCAGAGAGCAGGAGGTGGCTCAGCCTGATATCCTGTAGGGTCTTCGTGACCCCAGGAAGCAACCTTGACTTCACTATGTGTAAGGGTGGGTTTTCTCCCAAGTCCCCTGTAAACTTGTTTCTCTTGTGGTTCTGGACATGGCATCAGAACTGAATATGTGTGCTTCATGTCCTTGGGGACATCAGACAGAGTTCTGCACACAGCCCCTACAGGATAGTGCTCTACTGACTAATGGACACTTTGAGGGCTTGTCCAGGAGTGAGAGACATTTCATCAGTTGCTATTTCTCCCATTCACTGTGTACCAGGCACTGTGCCCAGGGTATCCTTAGCTGAACCTCAATAGAGCAGTCGCTCATCTACCTCTGTCAGCAATTTCTCTGAGGGTGCTGAGGGCCTATGAGACTAGCTAACATGGGAATGGTGGAGCCAGGACTCACATGTACCCAATAGCCCTGCTCTTCCCAGTAGCCATTCAGAATCTGAGGCATCACACGCCTGCTCTGCCTTCCTGGGAGCCACAGGCTCCGCTGTCCAGCTCTTGCTGCTTTCTCACTCTGGCCTGCTGTCGCGGTATCTCCCAACCTCTGGAGCACTCCTGAAATGAAGTTCATGAGAAAAGCTGCAGGCACACTGTGTCCTGGGCCCAGGGACAGGTGACCTTTCCAGTTCAGCAGCTTTATAAATCTCCACTAATGAAGTTAAGGGGAAAAAGGAATTAATGAATACATGAAGGTTAAATCACTCCCTGCAGAAAGCTGGTGCTGTCAGCCAGGCCAAAAAGGGAGCCTGGAAATCACCTGCAGAGGTTTAAAACTCCCTTCCCCAAATGGACAGAGAAGGAAGGCTTGCCAGTGTCCATACAGGCAACAGAAACCAGGGGAAAAAGAAGGGAGCTGGTCAGAGGAGTGAGAGTTTCTTAGATAGCTTTCCAAAAACAAATATGGGAATTGCTGTTACACACACACACACAGTACACATATACATAGACGTTTACATACACACACAGTACACATACACAGACGTTTACACACATACACACAGTACACATACACATAGACGTTTACACACACAGATGTTTACACACATACACACAGTACACATATACATAGATGTTACACACACACAGATACACTGCATATAAACATACTATATACACACATATATACACCTACACACATATACATACAATACACCTATACATATACATTCATGATACACGTACACACCCTACACACATATGCACATACTACACACATATACACATACAAACACTACACTCATATACATATACATGCTTACAATACACATACACACAATACATAATATATTTATACACACATATACACATACAGACACATACTGTGTGTATATACATGTACACTATACACACACTATAAACACATACACACATACACATACTACACATGTACACACACTACTCATATATATATACCTACACATATACATATACTACACACATATACACATACAAACACTACACTCATATACATATACATACACACAATTAACACACATACACACAATACATAATACATTTATACACACATATAGACATACAAACACATACTGTATGCATATACATATACACACATACACACACTATAAACAGACACATACATATACTATACACATACACACACTATTCATATATACATACCCATACACATATCCACACTACTGTACCAGACACATATATGCATACACATGATACATAAAGACATATACATACATACAATATGCACATACACACAATATACACATAATACATAGACACATGGTATATATACTTATACACACTACACATGTACATACACTATATACATTCACACATATATTCACACACATACAAACACTGTATACACATATACAGGCTGTATACACATACATGCACATACATGTACACATACATGCCACACACTATATATACTATATATGTACATATACACATACTATATACACATACACATACCATATATACACACTGTGTATGTATACAGACTATTTACACATACACACTGGATATATACATACACACTAAACAAATATGCAGATATTCACACATACATATATATGTACACATACATAAACACACGCAGACTGTAAACACTATTAGCTCTTGTAGGCAGACAACACTTAGACTGTTTGAGTCTGTTGAGCTCATTCCTGGCCTCCCGAGGACCTCTATGTCATGTCTTCTTGTCAGTACACACTTGTTATTCCTGTTTTTAACAACACTGACTGTCACCACCCTTCACTGCCTGTGCCCTGACTGCATACCTCAGTCCAAATAGCTCAGAGAAGTTGAGCTGGCCCAAGGAGGAAGGTGACAGAAACGCAGAAACAGCAGCTGGCCACAGCAGGACAGTTGGGCCTGGAGCTGACACAGGAGTTGAGGCAGAAGGGGTATGGATGAAAAGGAAGCTTAATGGACAAATTCCGGGATGCAGGCTGGGAGGAACAAGAGCTGCTGAGGTTTTGAGTAAGGCTGGGGCATGTGGCTTGCTAACTCAGCGTTAGTTTGCCTCTTGAGCTGAATGGGGCTGCAGGACTGGATTAGCAGTAGGATCAGGGGCTCTGGTGCATCTGCTCTGCACCCACAGGCTTTAGGAGTCTGATCATGATAGCAGTGATGCTGGGGGCTTGGCATAGGTCATCCACTCTGCAGCCTGGTAAGGAGTGGGATTCAGGGAGTGAACACCAGGCTGTTGGGGGATGGGAAGCTGGGGGTGGACTGGGCCCTGGTAGAGGGACCTGGAGGCAAGTGCTGACCATATTGAGCAGTAAATCAAAGGTCAGGCTGATTTTCCTTGGCACCCCAGGAGAAGAAGCAAGAGAGCTCCACTGACGGCAGCTGCTGACAACTGGCAAATGAGCCTCTACAGTTATCTGTTATCCTTATTCTTGTCTCCTAAGACAGAGTCTAGAAATAGACGTGACTGGCAGAGGACTTCAGGATGAAAAATGAGCAACCTGTTAGTTGTTGGGAGCTCAGTGGCAGAGAAGAGGAAGCTCAGGTTTGAGCTGGGGAAATGGGCAAGGTTGAGCCACCAGCCATCCTGTAGGCTTAGCTCCTGTCTCAGAAATCCTGTATGTATCAGCCATTTAATTTCCTCAGCAATCCCCAGAGTTAACCATTATCATTGCTCCTACTTTACAGAAAAGAAAACTGAGTCCTAGAGAGGCTAAGATAGGCCTTGGGGAAGAGCAGGCTGAGCCCAGATCTAGATTCAGGTCTATTTGCCTCCAAGGACAAGTACTTCCTGCTATCCTAGAAAGCCTTCTTCCGTAAGTGTCTTCTTTCCCTGTTTCTTTTGCTTACAAACCTACAAGTGTTTACAAAACATCTAGTAAGTACTAAACACTGTCATCTCCTGGGGAAACAGAGGCAGCCTGGCCAGGCAACCATCAATACCACTGAAACAAGGGACTGGAAGCCAAGAGGGAAACCATCTCCTTTATCCTCATCCCACTAGCTGGCATGGGCAGACATCACCCCTGCTGTATGCAAGGCTGTCCTGGGGGAGTGGATCAACTATGTTTTTTTTTCCCTTGATGATGTACTGAGACCCATGGCCTGTCCAGGGGCCTGTCCAGGGGCCTGTAGGTTGGGAGAATGGAGGGCTTGCACCACGGGATGATTGCTTCCTCTCACGTTCTGTGGAGCCCAAATGAAGTGCCATCTCTGTGCTGGGCTCTTTCCTCTTGGGATGGTGGTGAGCAGAGATGATCTGAAGGCTGGACACCTGTGTGTCATGGCAATTCTTTGATGTCTCCTAACCTTTGCCTCAACTTTGACAATTTCAAGTCTGGGGAAATACTCTTCAAATATGGTGAACAATGCTTCAAAGCTTTCTTTTACTTAATCCCCTGGGTGAACCCTCCCATGTTATGGGTCACTTGGAATATCCCCCTTCTCCAGGAAGCCTTCTCTGACTCAAAGCCAAGAGGTGCACTACTGTGTTCAGCCCTGTGCATACTGCACCATCAGCCTTGCTCAGTTGTCCCTCTCTATGTATATGTTTGACTGTGTGAGGACACGCTCAGTGCTGTGAGCACTGTGTGCTGGACGTGCCCATGGGAGTTGAGTGGCTGAGGTGTTATTTTCATCTCCACCCATGGCTCCTTTCCAGTCTTCCTTCCACATTTACCCTCCTCCAGCTTCTCATCTTTAAACACTGCCTGAAGGATGGAGGCTGAACCCGGACTGTTTGCTAAGCTGCCACCAGCTGGTGACACAGCCAGTGCTCCTCCACATGGTGGCAATTTCAAACTCCAACCTGTTTGAAGAGGTGGGGAGTGGGAATCACTAGCAGGTGTGGCTAAGGAAGGTCACCTGATGCAGAGAGATGAATGCTCAGGGAATTGAACTGTAAAGTATCAAGTGGAGACCCTCAGTCCCTGAGCTGGGCCTAGAGAAAGATCAAAAGACCAGCTGGGAAAATACGGTCAAGCTGGGATCTGAAACAGTGCAATCCAAGCCTGGAGGAAAAGTGCTGACCCCTACTCTGAGGCCCTGTAGTAGCACGGAGAGAAAGAACCTTGTCAGGACAGAGACTGTGCCCCATCCCTACAGGAAAGCATGCCACTGTCCTTATTGTGGTCCTCACCAGCAGAGGCACTCATGAGGTCAGTCTATAAGTGCAGTCCCTAGTGCCCTTTGAAACAATTCCTGGCTAGAAATAATTCATTTCATAGTGGCTAAGTCTCCAGTGGCCTAGACTCAGCTGCCTTCAGATGATTCACAAGGCAAACTTATCACCCTTCTGCCATCCCTCTACCTCCTTTCCCTTATTTTTCTCATAGTCCCACATTTGATCCCAAATGGCCTTCCTCAGATGAGTCCCAGAGAGAATCCCTTCCTGGCAGGCTTGTGTGAGCAGTGGGACGGACTCACAGGTAGTGAAAACAAGCTCCCATTATGTGAACCTGCACAACTGGCCACTTCTGGATGAGGTGGGAAGAACTCACAAGTGATCAGCTTCCCACCTCCTGGGGACACTGTTCATGGAACCTCCCTGGATCAAAGTCCCAAGAGTGCCTAAACCACTGAGAGAGAAGCCTGTGGGGTGGACTTCCCTTCCTTTCCCTTGTCCCTGGTCTCAACAGAGTCCCCTCATGTGTGATGTGCACACTCCTCTGGAAGAGGCCCAGGACTGCAGACTCTGCTTCTTCCCAAGGGCTCTCTCCCTCCCTCTCCCCTTTGCTGATGCCTGTACTTCCCTTGACACCTCTGAAACTGTATCTTCTCATGACAATCACTGGCCCAGTCATCAACAGATGGAAATAACCTTTTGTGATGGCTCCTCTGATGTTGCCATCTTTTGTGTTGATCAAAACAACAAAACGAATCAGACTCTCAGCATCTGATTGAAGCCTAATTGGAAATCCAAAGTGGCACTAAATGTTACGGTCTAAATCAAACACATTCAATTATAGAGGAGCACCGGGGACAGTGGTGGAAGGGCTGAGCAGGGAGTGCATAGTTCTGGGGCTACAATGCCACCCTCTCCCTTGCTGTTTGTCGTGGTGAGGCTTTCCTGAACCTCAGGACTCTGGCGAGGACCAGCAGTTGAATGGATCCTGGCATGTCTGGTTCACTTTTGGTTAGCACCCAAGAGGCTGAGTGAGGCTTAGCCCCAATGACTGTGCTCCGCAACTGCCTCCTTGCAAGTTTCCTTTGTTGGGCAAAGCTGGGTTAAGGCTGGAGTAGGAGACTGCATAGGAAAGTCACGAAGTCACCTCTGGGTTCCTGAATGATGATGATGGTTGGGGAAGGCAGGGAGACAGCTTTGTCACCCTCCAGACCTAAGCTTCACTCATGGCTCTTTAACCTAACAGTTCTACAAATACCTTGGTCAGGCCGTTCAGCCTCACTGAACCTTGTCTTCCTCGCTGGTCCAACATGGATGATCAAATCTGTCTTTCAGTTTGTTCTATGGAGAGAGGATTCTTGGGAAAAACCTGGACTACTGAACAGTACCCAGAGCAGCCACAGTAGCCTCCTTGGGCAAGATGATTTTTCTGGCCAGGCGCATTTCTTCTGCCATTCTTGGATGGTCTGGGAAATGCTGTCTTTCTTTTATTGGAGTTTTAAGCAGAATGCCACCTTCTTGGGAGTGCCATGCTGAGGACCTGTGTCTCTAGAGCCTGAAACCCCTGATAGAGCAACCGCAGGATAGCAGGATAGGAAGAGGTACAGCAGGGGGTGCTGTCTCTGGAGCCAGGAGGGGATCTCTCACTGCAGAGGTCTGGGGTGGAGGCCTAGCCCTGCTATTTGCCAGCTTTGTTGCTCTGGGCAAATTAGCAATCAGACTTAATTTCAGTTTCTTATCTATAGAGAAGGCTGGGAAAATAATATTCATTAGCTGAGGTCATGTTTGTAAACTAAGAAAAACATGCTATAAATATTAGATTCCAACACATCTCAAATAAAGCAGAGCCAAGAGGCTAGGCTGGTGGTTCTTGTATAGGTGTGGTTGTATGATGAGCATGCTCTTCAGGGCTTGTCCTGGTGACAGGCCAGGGGCACAACCATGAAAACATAATTACAATGCTAACGTGTTAAGGAGGTACACCATGCCAGGTGCTTCTCTGAGTGTGTTTAATGCATTACTTCATTGACTATAACCCTTAAGCTGAGCCCACAATTATGCCCATTTACAGATGCGGTTACTGAAGCACACCAAAATGAAGCAGCTTGCCCAAGGCCTCGGCACAGTAAGTGGTAGAGCTGGACTTATCTAGGTCCCTGATGGTAGCTGCTCATTGTAGGTGACTGTCAGCCTCTTCATGCTGGTGGCCTGTACTTCATCCTCGGAAGTCACTTCTTCTGAGATCTAGCCCCCCTCTTCTGTGAAACAAAGGGTTTCCCTTCTCTAGATAATCTCTGAGGCTGACCAGCTTTGGATTCCTCCATCAGGGAAAAGGTGAGATATCTTGTCTAGAGACTGTAAGCCTTGAGGGAACAGGCAGATCCCTTCCTAGAGGGCTCAAGTTGCCTCAAATCCTAAACACCCTGCCCACATTCTCTCTGTTATCTAGACTTCACTTCTTACCTGTTAGGTCCTTTGGTGATCCTGTTTTTATCTCTACAAAAACCCCACACTTAATAGTGCTGTTGCTGCACTGAAAAGCGCAGGAAGAAATCATAAGGAGCTTATCTCCAGGGCAGACCTATTTATAAGGTCTTTGCCAGTCATTCCTTAGAAAGACAGCCTTGTCCAAATCTGCATATGCAAATGACTTGCCATTGGGCACAGCTATGCATTATACATAGTAGACACTTAATGGTTCACTGGATGAATGAGGCCCTGTATGCAAATGATATGTAAATTACCCTGAGTTTAATTTGACCCTTGGGAACATCTTCAGTGACTCTCTGGGGCCTAGGTTGATTTTAATTTTTTTAATTAAACTTTGTACACACAACTAGTGATTCCTCTTGCGTGTGCGGAGTGAAGCCACTGTCAAGTTGGGAAAAGGGATGCTGGGCTAAGCCAAATTAACCAGTGTTAGGCCTGGTCCTCCCAGTGCTTCAGACGATAGCCAGGGCAAGCAAGTCCTCTCTCTGGGCATTTGGAAGTAAGGTCTGGTGGTTTCCCTCCCCCTGTCCTTGGAGTATCACTTTGGGCAACCAGGGTGTCAGCCATCAGCAGTCACTAGAAAGAGAAATCAAAGCTTCTGCCAAGGCTCAGAGTAGAGTCCCCAGGCCTCTGCCCATTTAGAACAATGAGGGCTTTTGGCACCAGCCTTTCCAGCCGAGTATTATGTTCAATCATCTCTTTCCAAACCAAAGGATTTTAAGATAAGAGTCTGGAATTCTCTCTCTTAAATACAGCAAGCCAAGCATCTGATTAATAGGGTAGGTTAGCATTTCCTTTCCCTCGTGTGAAAATATTTTTTTAAAAACAATGCTTCAAGAGACTATTAATGGTCGACACGGAGCTGCTACTCAGCCTCTGGGCTCCTTGACACTGGAGATGAGGGAAATCCAAGCTGAGGCCGAGGAGGCCACTGTTCCCTGCACTGTGCTCCTGGAGGTAGGATTCTTCCCTTTCTTTGGGAAAGGCACTGATGTGAGGACTCAGCTCTCAACCACACTGGGGTCCCACGTCCTTAACCAGAAACACATGTGCATCAAAGGCTTGGATTGAAAGTGACACATTCTAACCCCAGAGTGCAGCAGCAATTCTCTTATCCTCACTTTCCTAATCCTCAAACTCCATAATTCACCAAGTCCCCAGGCTCAACTCTCTGCCCTGCTTTCCTCCCTCCCTGCAGCTGGGCTAAGGCGCTCAGTCAGTCCAGGAAAGTGGAATGCCTTTGAGGCAGACACCATTTGCCTTGTAAAAACACACATAGGCATGCTCTGTCTGCACTAGGTGAAGCCTTCTCCCTTGGACTAAACAAATACCCATAATCAAAATAACAGTAGGTGTCAGAAAGCAAGGGCAGGGGAATCTGAAGCACAGTTCTTCACATTTCCCCATCTCATACAAGGTCATCAGGTAACTTAGGGGCTTAGAAGTTCAGGAGCTTTTGCTATAGGAAAATGGACATAGTATCCCAGGCATGAACATAGCCCCTCTGGAAAGGGTTCTTATATTTGGCTTTAGATCCAGGTTATTAGTTGACAGGGCATTCTCCAAACTAGAGGAGACAAAACTGGTTCTCTGGTGAAATTGGTTGGGCATTTACCATCTCATGAGGCAGGACACTGGCCTGATCTCTGGACCCCTCCCAGCACTGCACAGGGTCTTCATCAACACAGGATAATAAGAGGGAATGGGGGTGGTTCTCTGCTATACTGGAGACTGTAGGGGAGTGATGGATTCAAAATCTGTGTCTTATACTTTGGGCCAAAGTTCTTCCTGCCCCACTTCTTGTAAACCACTTAATACAGGGGTGGTAAATGTGTCAGCATTCTGAGATCTTTCAGGGTAAGGAACACTTCCCTGTGCCAGAGAGGAGGGCTGCTCTTAAGGGTTGAGAGGATGTCACAGGAAGGCTGCCCTGGAGAACCAGTTAAAGTCAGCATGTTCTCAATGTGTCCTATAGCATGCCCTGTTCCTTACATTCCCACAAGTGTCTCCCAGAGGCACATTCCAGGGCTAACACTGGTGTGCCCTTTATTTGGGACTTATGCAACTTTCAGCCAATCAGTAACAGGCTGGAAAGTCACTGGTGTGTCTCCATGCATTTATGCCAACCTTGGATCTGGGTGCTGGATTCACACAATGCTAAAAATGCCCACCAGGTGTTTCTTATCTGGAGTCAGAATGGGCCATTTCTAAAGTCCTGTCCTCTTGTGCTCTGTGGTCCATGACACTGGCATGCAGGGAACCATGGCCTTGATCTTTCCCTAGCCTTGTTTCTTAAAGTGTGTCTGTGGACACACATCAGCCTCTGGGATGATGGTCACTAGAGTGAAGAGGCAAGAAAAAGAAGACAACAGGCGACTTCCAAAGCTAATACAGCCTCTGCCTTATTTGTGGGGGGTTCTTATTCTTGGAGCTTAGAGCTGACATGTCTGCCAGATGTGAGGATGCCCAAGGCATATGGAGAGGCCTGTCTAAGACATTCTGGACAAAAGTCCAGAGTCCCAGCCTCTTGCCATTCTAAGATTTATTTTATTTTTAATTGTGTGTATGTGTCTGTGTACAAGTATGTACATGTGAGTGCAAGTGCCTGAGCAGACCAGAGAGGGTATTAGATTTCCCTGGAGCTGGAGTTACAGGCAGCTGCGAGCCACCTGATGTGGTTTCTAGGAACAGCAGTACTTAATGCTGGGCCAACTCTCCAGGTCCCCACCCTGGTCATTTCCAGTTGTTTATGCCATTCCTGTGAGGCTGTAGACTCATGCATTCTGAGTGTGAAAAGATGTCTGTGTTATGTCCACACAAGTTGGGGTGATCTGTAATATAGCAATAGACAAACAGAATAGCATGCCAACAAACCACTGGTGTAGTGAAGGTATTTGGAGCTGGATGTGAGTGTTCACAACAGGAATCGGTTTGCCCTGTCTTTGGCACTGAGCTTGGGACTTGGCTACACCCCTATAGGGTCCCTTTCCAGCCAGATATCCATGTATGTGACTCTACAGTCATGACATAGGCATGACTTGTGGCTTGAGTCCCTTCCCTCCTCTCCACAGATGCCTGTGTTCTGGCCTTCTGACAATTGCATCTGGACTACGGGCTGCCTCCTTGTGTTCCCAGAAAATAGGACTGTTTAAGCCTCCTGGAAACATTTCTGGATTTAAAATATAAATACCAGATTATGAGCGGCCCATCCCAATGTGGCCATTTTGTCAGACCAGAGTCTTCAGAGGGCTTCTTTGAGCAGGAGTGCTCAGATGACAGGATGGAAGTCATTACTGGAGCAGGGCATGCCCCAGTCAGTTCATAGTAGACCCTTCTGGCCCTCTCTGAGGTGCAGGAAGCTTTACTAATAATGCCACTGATGAATATAACCCCGCCCCACCAAGGCCCAGACTGTGTGTCAGACACGGCACTAGGCACCTTGTATTTATTCTCCCATCCTCAGAGCACTGCTTCATTAGGTCCATTATACAGGTAAAGAAACTGAAGCTTAGAGAAGTTACATAACTTCTGAAGATATGTAGTAAGTGGCTATGAAATGGTGTCACTTACACACACCAGTTCTTAACCTGCATGCAATTTGTCTTTTCCCAGCCTCCAAATTGAGAGCAGAATCCTATGCCTCCACCCTCTCCCAACACACCACCCATCTTTAGCCCTCTTCTCTTCCCAGGGCTTTCTCCCGCCTGCATGGAGCCATTCTGCACGGTGACTCCCCTTTTCCATTTCACCCTTCGCTGGATCATTTTATGCCTCTATTCCCTCTGCTAATTCAATCTAATTAAAGTATAAAACAGAATAATTGCTTCCATCCCCACACTCTTTTCCCATCCACCCTGAGGACAGAGCAGTAGTCCCTTTCTGGGAGTGGCCAGCCTGACAAGCTGGGTTGGAAGCTGGGCTATCCTTTTCATCTTCTTGTCTGCTCTTTTACTTGGGTCCCAGCCTGACTCGCAGGACTAGCTCACTGACTTCCATTAGATACGAGGGTCTGGGAGTGAGCTCATGCTTATGCCAACTCACTGTCGATGAAGTTGGGGCAGCTTTCTGGAGAAGAGCCAGTCTTCTCTTGGTGGGGCCCCTGGGCAATTCATGACAGGATTGGAACTCTGTTTCCATGTTTCCCCAGGGACTAGCCAGGGCCACAAATCTATTAAGAGTACATTGACATTGACTTGTTAGGCAGTGGTACTAATGACCCAATACTTCTTACTAGTCCTATTTCTTAATTACATTTAGTTAATTTATTGGGGGGGAATAGAGAGAGAGGAGAGAGAGAGAATGAATATGAGAATATATGAATGATTGTTGGATTAGTTTGTTCTAGCTTTGTACAAAACCTCTCCAGGCAGAATTGGAGACCTGGTCCTACTCTCCCATGGTCCTGAGGGTATAGTAGGTACCATGTCTTTGGGAAAGAGTGGGGGAACATGGAGTATTGGAGGTAAGGTAGAGGGAAGAGGTATGTGTTATAAAGTAAACTTACAGAAGGCCCCCTCCCATCATGGTGGGAAATAGCCTGTAAGAGGGGCCTAGTAGCATGTAATCAGATCATTAAAAACACTGAACATCCTGGTTAGTTCTTGCAAGAGAGTTGTTTGAAAGAGCAAGCATGGCTCCTCCCTATGTCTCTGGCTTCCTGTCTTATCATGTGGTCTCCCCTTGTCATGCATAGTCTTTGTCATGATGTTATCTACCATGATGTGACACAGCCAGGGAGCCAACACCAGGGCCTGACCTTTACTGTTTGGACTTTAGCACCTAAATCTCTTCACTTTATAAGTTATTTAGTCTCAGATATTTTGTTACTAGTAACAGAAAACAGATGGATATACTACCGTGATCCATGGAATACACATATCGATTTTTGTCCTACTCTCTGCATAGTGATGATGGCTCAGGAAAGACACTCATATGAGCATTTGATCCCATTCATCTCTCCTTCAGAAAGATCTTGTGGTCTAACCTCAAGTCCACCTATGCTACTATGGGGTATATATAGCATTTGTAGAAGTACATGAAAATTGAATTAATTTAAGTATCAAATGTGCACCAAAATGGAGAAAATGAAAAACAGTTCAAATTATAACGAAGTTATCTACTAAAAATAATTTAGGAAATTATAAATGTATGTCAAATAGACACATTTAGCAGACGAAACATTAATGTCAAATAGCCAAATTAGATACTTCGTCTACTAGAACGTCATTTTGTCCACCCTCCCAAAGATAATAGCACTCATACAGAGAAAAATCAAAAGAGCAACAACCAACCCAAATTCACCTACTAAATGATGAAAAGAGAATCTCATTTTTCATCCACAATATAGACCTGTAAGGCAGGCCAATATATTAACACTGAAGGAGAGAGGGTGGAACCAGGATCATTCTTAAGGATTTGGCATGACACCTCACCAGAACTGTCTAAAACATAAAGGTAAAAGAATAATACTGAAATTATAAAGGAAACACAAGGCATCAGTAAAGATAATTTTCAACTGTTTGGCAATATTATAAATACACTTATTGATAATATTCTTTTAAAAAGTCCCAACCCCAGGACCTTAGATGAATCTAAAATCTGGCAGATGTTAGAATTAGATTATCATATATCTTTAAAGGCTAGGAATCTAACTCCCCAGAGGAGTTAAGGGACCAGGCCCCTACAGAACTGTAGGCTGAGTCAGGACTAGATGTTCTAGAATCTGAACCTCCTGGCTCAGGCCAAGCTAGTTATCTGGGTCACACACTTCTAATAATCATTCACAGTTTCTACATGTCGAATAATGGAACCATAGAAGGCAAAGGCGGGAAAGACTCTAGAGATCCCTCACAGTAAGTGTATTAGTTACTTTACTATTGCTATGATAAAACACGATGACCAAGGCAACTTATAGAAGGAAGAATTTGTTTGGTTTATGATTTCAGAGAGATAAGAGTCTATCATGGTGGGGTGGCATGGCAGGAGGCAGATGAAGCAGGAAGTTGAGCACACACATCTTCAAGTAGGCATGGGAGGCAAAGGGGTGATGATCTGAAATGGGGCAACACTATAACTCTGAAAACCCATCCCCACTGACATGCTTGCTTCAACAAGGCCATGCCTCTTAAACCTGTGCAAACAGTGCCACCAACTGGGGTCAAGTATTCAAATACTTGGAGGCTATGGGGCATATTCTCATTCAAATTACCATTCTATGCCTAGACCCCATAGGCTCCTGGCAATATCATAATGCAAAATACATTTAGTTCAACTTCAAAAGTCCCACAGTCTTTGGCAGTCTCAACACTGTTCAAAAGTCAAGTCTCTTCTGAGGCTCATGGCATTCTCTTAACCCTATGAAAAAATGAAAAGCAAAGCCGGGCGTGGTGGCACACGCCTGTAGTCCCAGCACTCGGGAGGCAGAGGCAGGCGGGTCTCTGTGAGTTCAAGGCCAGCCTGGTCTACGTAGTGAGTTCCAGGACAGCTGGGGCTACTGGGAGACCCTGCTTCAAAAAGGCAAATTACATACTTCCAACATACAATGGTACAGAGACTACATTCCCATTCCAAAAGGGGGTAATATGGGTATAGAATGAAAACAATTGACCAAAACAAGAACAAAAACCAGCAGGGAAAATATCACATCTGTAGCTCCACATCTGAGGTCTGAGATTATAGTTCCAATGGCCTTGATGGCTCAGTCTCTCCAGCTTTGCTGCCTACAATATACATTTCTCTCTTGGACTGGTACCACTTCCTGAATGCAGCTTTCCTTGGCAGATGTCCAACAGCTCTGACAGCTCCACCATCTTGGCATCTCCACTATTACCCAGGCTTCACTTTCATAGCTTCATGCAATGGCCTCTCAGGGCCTCTTGGCCTCCAAGAAGGGACTCCCCTGCTACCTGCTGCCTGGCTCCAATGGCTCTCCGAAACTGTGAAGAACTGATGATCCCTTCACTCTTGCATCTGTCATACCTATAAAACCTGTACCACTATGACACTGCCATGTTTGGCTGCTAGCTTGGGATGGACCTTGGCCTTCTTCATCCACATTAGCCCAGCTTTTGTATGTTGTGGTTTTTAGGAGCAGAAAACTCCATTTCACAAGTTGAATGCTTAGCTGAGTAGGGTCTTGCCCTGAGGGTAGTCTTCCCATGGTTTAAGTTCAAATCTAGAGGGCTCTCCTTAATGACTCTAATTTTATTAACAATGACAGCCTCTCCTTCAGGGTATACCCTGGCTGCAATATTTAAGCTTCCTAGAGCTTTCTCCCTCCAAACTGTTCATTTTATATTTCTTTCTGTATCACTTGCTCTTTTCCATTGTAGACATGCATAATACTAACCATTAACAACCATGCCACAGAGTCGACATTAAGTTGCCAAGAAATTTCCTTTGCCAAAGAAATCAGTCCATTACTTTTTAACTTTGCCCCAGGCAAGTTCTTAGGCTGTGGGCAGATGGCAGTTGGATTCTTTGCCAAAATATCCCAGTTGCTTTTTTAAGTCCTTGTTTCCATCTCGCCCCAGAACATATTGAGCCATGCCTTTGCTTAAGGTCTGTTCACAGCATTCAATCACTTTTCTTTTTTATTATTTTTATGTATAGGAGTGTATTGCCTACATGTATGTAAGTACACCCATGTTGTGAAATGCCTTCGGAGGCCAGAGGAGGGCGTTAAATCCCCTGGAAATGAGTGTGTTATGTATGGTTGTTAGCTACCACGTGGGTGCTGGGAACCAAACCTGGGCATCCTACAAGAGCAGTCAGTGCTCCTAACTGCTGAGCATCTCTCCAGCTCCTCAATCACTTTTCTACTCCCAAACAACATGATCAATCAGGTTCTTAGCCCACTCTTAGTATCTAGTTTTGTCTTAATCACTTTTCTGCAGCTATGACCAAGACAACTTAGAGAAGGAAGGTTTGATGCGGCTTACAATTCCAGAGGGATGAGAGTCCACCATGGTGGTGGTGGAGGGCATGGCAGGAGGCAGCTGGAACAGAAAGCTGAGCACAGGAAGCAGAGGGGCAACAAACTGAAATGCGGAGAGGCTATAACTATGAAAGCCCACCTCCAGTAATATGCTTCCTCTGACAAGGCTGCACCTCCTGAACCTCCACAGTGCCATACCTGGGGGCCAGGTGTTTAAATACGTAGAGCCTATGGGAAACATTCTCATTCAAACGACCAAAATAAGTATCTGCATCCATAATCTCTATATCCCAAGTAATGGAACCACAGAGAGCAAGGACTAGCAGGGTCTTATAGAATCCACACAAGTGTTTATACTCCCTTCCTATACCCCAAGTAATGGAGCCACAAAGTGCGAGGGCTGGAAGGGGCCACATGGAGTTCTTATGTAAGTGTTTATGTAGACTGAGGCTGAGTAAGAAGAAATTCCTTGTTTGTTCTCTCAACGGATCCCATACTGAGCTCCTGTGAGTTGCTGAGGTTAAGTGACTTGTCCAAAGCCACTCACATATAAACTAGTGAGATGGGACTCAGGGCTTGAGGCTTCAGAGGTATCTGAGTATCTGATTCATGTCCTTAATTCATAAAAGAGTAAGTGGAGGCTGTGGAAGTCATGTGAACTTTAATAGCAAACACGGGAAGAGAACACAGCCCCTGACTTGATTCTTAATGACTGTCCTCCTAACACATATTAGGCTGTGTCCTTTAAGAGGTTCCTGCTGAGTATGAACTCTGCTCCATGGTCTCAGACAGATGGGCCTCATGAGCTGCTCTTGGCCCTCAGCCCTGGGTTACCCCCACTGAAATCACCTGGCTACCTATTTCTACATGATTTACAGCTCCCCAGATGACAGGCTTCAGAGATCCACCACAAATCCCCCTTAGATGCAGCTTCCTGATCGCCGTTCCACCTGGTACAAGGAGCTCCTACGAATATCTCACTTGACCAGAAACAGCCCCATGGCATTAAACACAAAGGCTTCCAGTTTCCACTCCCCATGACTGACTGCTACTTAATCGGTCTGGTGTGGACTATAACAAGAACAGGGCATTTGAAACAGAAGACAGAAGGAAGGAGGGAATATTTACAAACAAGATAGGTGGGCACTTGATGTGGCTGGGGCTGATGCTCTCAGATACAGACCAAGAACTCAATAAGGTTCAGCTTCTCTTCTCAGCCACTTTAACACAGTGCTGGGAATGGGACCCAGGGTCTGGAGCATGCAGGCAAGCTCTGCCACCGAGCTACATCCTCTTCTCCCCACATTTTGAATACATTTCCAAAAAGCATCCCATCTGAGAAAAGGAATTGCTGCCAAAATTTGTGCCTTGGCACCTTCCCAGTCTCCATAAGCTCTCATTGGTCATTGTTGTTTGCTGCTTTGGCTTTTATACTTCGTTGGACTCAAGGAAAACAAGAGCGAGCTCTTGCCTAGAATGACAGGCATGTCTGGTCCTTAGCCACAGTATCTGAAGATAATATGCACAGCATGAACTCTTTAGCCGGTCTAGCCTCCCTTTCATCTGGTGCCATGGCTGCCACCTCTCTGTTCCTCTGTCCTGCTGTCTGTAGGCACTCCTGCAAAAGTATCTGGGTGTTGGCCAGATGTCAACAGGGTACTACATTTTGGGCAGGAGGATTTGGTAACTTGTGGCTGTTTTTTTCTGTGTAGTACTTTCATTTTTGTGTTAAGTATCTTAGTTTTTTTTTAAAAATAACCCTGGGGACTGGGGAAATGGCTCAATCAATAAAGTGTTTGCTATGCAGGCATGAGGACTTGAGTTGGATCTCTAGAACCCATGGAGAAAAAGAGTCGGGAATAGGGACCACAGAGATGGCTCAGCAGTTAAGAGCATGCATTGCTTTTCCAGAGGACCCGCGTTTGATTCCCAGCACCGATATCAGGCAGCCAACAACCACCTGTAATTCCAGCTCCAGGGGATCTGATATATCCGGCCTCTCAGAGCTCCAGTACTAATGTGCATGCATATACATATATACACACACAATTAAAAAATAAAATAAAAAAATTAAAGTCAAGAATGGTAGCATATGCTTTAATCCCAGTGCCAGGGAAGCAGAGAGGCAAATCCCTGGGGCTCACTAGCCAGTGAGAAGCCGTCTTAAAAAAAAAAAGTGAGGGGCTAAGAGATGGCTCAGCAGTTAAGAGCAGAGGACCCAGGTTCGATTCCCAGCACTCACATGGCAGCTCACAAGCATTCCTAACTCCAGTTTCAGAAACTCTTACACAGTCTTCTGACTTCTATAGGCATTGCATGTACGGGTGCACTTATATACATGCAAGCAAAATACTCATACACACAAAATAAAATAAAAAATATTTTTAAAAAACCCAAAGTGGATGGGGCCCGAGGACCGAGTTGAGGCTGGTCTCTGGCCTCCACATACACACCCATCTGCACACACGTACACCTCCCCACAAAAGTATCTTTCTGTCTTAAAAATAAAAAGGAATAGGAGGAAAATGCAGAGCATCCATAGAAGTTGATCTGACGGGATAGATCTCTGCGGACCTTGTCTCTCAACTTAATTAGATCGTAATCAAATTAAGGGTAGCAACCAAGCCCCATTTGTTCTGATATTTCCCCAGTACTTTGCTCCAAATAAATATGTGCCTAATAACTTTTTTTCAAGGCTTACTAGCTATTTTATTGGGCTAATAGGCCAGTGTTTACTTCTGGGATTGCCTTACACACTCTAGGTTGGCAAGGCCTCCCCCAGTTCTACCAAGTTCCCATCTTGAACCTGTTCATGCCTCAATTGCAGGTGGGTTCAAGAGGATCTGGATGTAATTTGTATGCAATTAGCATATGATTTGTGTCATCTACACTCACAAAGTAATTTTCAAGTTAGACCTGCATCACTGCTTCCGTTAATGCCACCATGCACCCATTCCCCACTTCCTCACTCCTCCTCTGTCATCTCCTGATTCAGATCCTTACATTTGAAAAGAAGGGAGCACAGAGAACTCTTGGAAGGGTGAAGCTGACCAAGGACATGGGATCCTTGCAGAATATTTAGAGAAATACACATACACTGGGAGACACCTCGTGAAGGATGCTGGTCCTCCAGCCCTACTACCTTCCTGGCTTCAGTCAGCATCCTCAGGTCTGAGACACCCTCAGAATCCTCCTTTCTTACCTGTACTCTCCAGGAAAAGGAAAGGACCAAAGCTACTGCTGAGCCATGGTTATCCCCTGCTCAAGGGGATGGAATGACCAGCCTTATTTAAGATCTTTGCTTAGTTTTGTTCCTCCAGGTGTCTGGTGATCCCCCTGAGGTGAGCCCCCATCTTCTCTGCCTCTTTCCCTTCCTACTGTTCCCTCTGCTCACACACATACACAGAAAATATGATCTGAGGGAATAACTCCCTCCCTGGATCCAGGAGGATGGGCTTGCTCAGTTGCTACCCAGCAAAGAGTCCTGGCTACTCTTGTGGGGTTCCCCATCTCTGCAGGCAGTTTCAGCTTTCCAGAACCGACCAGCCCCATCTGCACCAGCCTCAGACTCAAGCCAAGATCCCATCTCCTTCTAGGGCTCTATCTCAGTCTTGTCTCCCAAAAGCTGGCCCAGCCTGGAGGCCTGGATTATTTACACCTCTTTGGCTCCCATGAGCAGCAACTCTGTGGGCCCAGGAGCAGTAAATCTACCTCCTAATCACACCAAGCTGCTGCGCTCAGTCTGGCTTGTTCTTCTGAGGCTGTTCATCACTCACCCAGACAGGGGCTGTGGCCTGGAGAAAAGCCTCCGGGAAGAGGCTGGCTCCACTGCTTTCCACTGCCTCCCTGCAAATAAATGCTGTAGGTACTCAGCCTCTCTCAGAGCCCTGTGCAGCAAGTTCGGGGTCTCTGTTGCAGGGTAGAACAATTTCTGACCAAGGTGACAGGTTATCAGAGGTTTCCAGAGTTTCAGGATAGCCTGGTATTAGCTAGCACTTACCTGTCTCTCAGACATGACATACAGGTAGAGCTGGTCAGTGGAGAATGCCATATCCCGGAGAATGGGGCTACCATCTTTGAACACAGAGACCATCTCATACTGGACCCCACCATGAGGGGGACCATCAGCTCGAATCTGCAAGAGAAACAAAGTGTCCTCGGTATTGATACCCAGCTTTTCCCTAGGCCACTTGCTTCTGCCTGGAGGGGGCAGTTTACAGAAGACAGTTGCAGCCCTCTAGGCCATTGCTCTAGACAGAAGTCTGGTCACTTATTTGAAACATCCCAGTCCATTCCCAAGCACTCTCAGTGTGCAGCGTATGGGATCCCCTTCTCTCTTCCTGTTCTCTCCTCCCCTTCTCTGTTACTTTCCCATCCTCTTTTTCTCCCCTTTCTTTCTTAGTTATGGATCTCATTATGTAACAGTCTGGCAGTCTGGCCTCTAATTCATGATCCTCCTTCCTCAGCCTCCCCAGTGCTGGGATTACAGGCATGCATCACCACACCCAATTTTGGTCTGGGATTTCTAATGGCAGTTGATCTGTGTACATATGCATGGGAAAGATTCTGACTGTCCCTATGTGTTCTTGTATGCATCTACATATGTTTACAGAGTGTGTGCTATGCATGTAAGGAGTGTGTGTGTATGCACACTTACTGTAGAATGAAGAGTCAATGTCTACATATAGTGCACTTGTAACAGGCTGATACAGAAGTGGTGGCCAATTGTGCAGATAATTAAAAATTGTATTGTCATCAGGAGGCTGAAGATGTCAGATCTCAGGAGCATTCCCGCCTTCAGGTGAAGGCAGGCTGGTCACCTAAGGAGATGTGTTGTACTCTTTCTTTAAGCTCATCCCAGGACAGTAAACAGAAAGGACATGGATGTCTTCTCAAGGCTCCTCAGCCCACAGTATACACTTGAATCATCTGGAGATTTTTTAAAAATGTGAGTGCCAAGGCCAGAACCATGAATCAGAATCTCCAAGGGTGGGGCCTAGGCATCTTCACAGGACCTAAAAGCTCCCGAGAAGCAGTCAGGGTGGAGAAGCAGCAAGATAACCTAGTTTTCTCAACCTACAGTCCTTGGAATTGCCTGCAGGGCTTGGAGAGTGTGTGACTGGGCCAGGCCAGAGAGTGGCCAGAGCCTATGTTTTGGTGGCATGAAGTCTGTGGATTTCCATGTCTAGGAGATTTCCAGTGAGGTCAAGGCTGCTGGCACAGTGGTAGAGAAAGCCTAACCTGGCTGAGCCCTGTATGCCCAAAGCCAAAACTCAGAAGTTCGTGCAAGAAGCTGTTGACAAAGAGTCCTTGGTATAAATGGGCTCTATACACAGTTCCATACCAGTTTAGTGGCTATCCAGATCCCTCCCCAGTTCCCTCCTACCTGCATACCTTCAGACTCAAGCCTTGTCTCCTCTAGGATGCCCCACCCTCCCCAGCTAATTAACTGCATATGCTGGTGCCTTTTTTCTTCCAGACATTTATCCTAGGATTATAATCAATTGATTTACTTGTTGTATATGTACGAGCTAACATGTATTGACTTCCTATTTGGATTGTTCTTTAATTGCTTCCAATATGTGTAGTGCTGTCAACATTGTGAAGGTAGAGAGGTGTTCCTGCCCTCATGTCTGCTCTCCTCTCAGGGTGATTTGTCTCCCCAAGGATCTGGGTCCACTTAGGAGCTGCAGAATGGGCCACCTCCCTCAGGCAATGCCCGAGATAACCCTGCCTCAGGAAGCTGGATTTCCATTTGTCAGCTGGAGCAACTACCTTCTCAGAGTCTGGGTGCTGGCCAAGGTACCCAGCAAAGTCTGGACACAAAGCCAGAAAGAATATATAGAATGGGTCAGGCTCCTCCTCTGTGGCCCTGGGTCCAGGTAGCGCCATGCAATACTGGGGACGAAGGACAAGATGCTTCATACACACTACTGATTTCTGTGACAGCTAATTCTTTGCCTTTTCACTGCACTGGAGACCTAGTGAGATATTTTGAAAATTCCCTGTCTGCCACCACAGTCATTTAAGGAACCTAGGGAATCCAGACTCAAGTCTTTATAACTCTCAAATACCAAAGCTAAAAACTAAATCAGAACAGAAGATTCGGGGCATATACCTGAACTAAGCTAGATTTCATTCTCTCCAAATCCTGGGAAGAAGGATTTTCCTCCTGCCTTTGCCTTGGCTTGGCAGACTTTGAGAGGCAGTTACCACTTTGAGCCCCAGTGAAATTTTCTCTGTGAACAATAGGAAGAAACAACCTTCCCAGTCAGTATCTGACCCAAAGAGTCACATTCTTAATCGCCTCCAGAGGTTCAAGGCCTTGCTAGTCAGCTGAGGGATGCAGGTGTCTAATTCACAGAGTGCCAGAAGCAACCAGGGGATCTCTTGATATTCAGAGTGCTCCTACACACTTGCCAGGCACAGGATGGCCAACAGCAGGGTACCTTCAGGGTGTCCAAGAACAAAAGTAGGAAGTTTTAAAGTCATATGATTTGGTCTATTCTGTGATGTCCCATAAAGTGACAGCTTTCTTCAATACTGTATCCCCAGGGTCAGGTTTCAATGACCACAATAATAATAAATTGAAATAGGCCACTGCTCCAATCCAAGAGGATAGCACTACAAGATCATATGGGGTATGGACATCTAATCATCCGTGGAAGAGCTGAGATGGGACAGAAGGAGGTGACATGGGCAGGTGCACCAAGCCACCTGAACATGCTTTTCAAGTAGCTCCCCTTCTCTCCTAGAGAGCCTTGACCTCCTGGGCATGTGGAAGTTACAAGAGCCTTGTACAATGCTGAGAAGATGTATAGCACTGGACTCATAGTTTACTACAGATGAAGAGATCCAATGTGCCTAAATTCATGCAAGGACACTCAGAAATGTTCCCTTAAGAATCTCTCCTACTGGGACACGACTATAGAATGCACAGCTTGTGCACCTGGATGCTTTTTGAAATTAAAAAAATTTTATTTGTGACAGGTTCTCCCTGTGGCCCCAGCTGGCCTGGAACTTGCTATGTAGACCAGGCTGATCTTGCTCTCATAGAGATCTGCCTGCCTTTGCCTCCCAAATGCTGGGATTAAAGGCATGGACCACCAAGCCCAGCTTGGGTTCTCCTTTTCAGGAGCATTCCAAGTGCAGGAGAACCGGTTTGGTACAGTGCTGACCAAAGGTTAGGTACAGCCCTGCCTCCAGGTAGGGATACTCAGTGGACTTCAGATCGACACTGCTCACCTGGTGGGTTTATTAACAACTACCACCTGTATAACTATTTCTTGCAGCATGCTGGATTTGCTCAAAACACAACAAACTCATTTATCCTTCAAGTTCCCTGCTGTCAATCCTAGTAACATCCCCATTTTACAGATGAAAAACCTGAGGCTAGGAGAGTTGGATGACCAAATGAAGACACAGGTGAAGGGATTCACAGAGCTGGGTTCTTAGTGCAGGGAAGGGGGACTCTCACACAGAGGGTCAATAGGGCAAGCGTGGCTGAGCAGAGTAAACAGATGGCTTAGGAATCCGATTTTCTTTCACCTTTTCTTGTTTTAGACCCCCACAGTCACGTTGGGACCATCACCTATTTTCTGAGGAAAAATAACTCAGAATCTAATTTTGGGAAAAAGTTCAGTTTAACAGTACTAGCTTTGGGAGCAGGAGTGGGTGCGGTAGAACCCAGGGGAGGGTCTGTATCCACTCCCAGAGGGAGGCCCTCCAGGTGAGAAACGAACCATAGCACTGTTATTTCTTGCCTCCAAATCACAGCTGTGTCTGGACAGAAATGAATGACAACCCTTTCCTTTAACATCCCATTCAGAGCTGCATCCCTGGCTGACTGCATCTGTGGCTCTTCAACCGCTTTTTAAAAATATATCCATTTTTATGGAGACTGGACAGATGGCTCAGTGATTAAGAGCACCAACTGTTTTTGCAGAGGACCTGGGTTCAATTCCCAGCAGCCACATAGCAGCTAACAACCATCTATAACTCAATTTCCAGGGAATCTGATGCCCTCTTCTGACCTCCATGGGCACTGCACACACTATATGAGTATACTTACATACAAGCAGGCAATATATTCATACACATAAAATAATAAAAATCATATATATTTATTAATATTTTGTGTATAAGTGTTTTGCCTGCATGTATATAAGTGCACCATAGTGCATGCAATGCCTGTAGAAGCCAGAAGAGGGTGTCAGATCCCCTAGAACTGGAATTAAAGACAGCCGTTAGCCCCATGCAGGTGTAATAGCAGCAAGTAATAACCACTAAGCCGTCTCTCCAGCCCCTTGTCTAGTAGCCCTATAGTATGGAAACTTTTTTTGGGGGGGTTGGCAGTCTCTTAGTAGTAGAAGAAATGCTCATAATAATTTTTAAGATCTGCTGGTCAGCAGTAGGATTAGGGATCTTCTTTGGCCCCTCAGGAGGAAAATGGATTCGATGGGCACTGCCAGGTGATGGGTAAGGTTCAATCCCAATCTCTCACTCTCATTAATTGGCTGTGTGACTTCTAGCAAGTCATTTTACTTGTTCATATGTTTCTGCAGCTGCCAAATAAAGGTGGCAACACCTGCCTCTCCTAGCACAAAAAGGATATTGTGTAAACGAATGAGTTATTAGCTATGATTTTCAGTACTGTCCCATGTTTATCTGTTACATGCCTACCACGAGCCAGGCTGTACCAGGGAGCTGAGGACACTGATAAATGATTCTGCCTCCCTTCAGGGAGCTCAGGATGGGGACAGGGACAGCCCACGTTATATTTACAAACTCCAGGGCAGTCTCTAGAGAGGTTTACAAGAAGATCCTGGGAGGAATATGCAGCCCTGAGGAGAGGCTTCCTGGAGGTGAGGCATAAGCTAAGGTTAAGAGAGAAAAGTGCATCTGTGGAAAATGCTGCATGTGATGTAAACCTGAAGGCAGCATCACTGGGTTTGAGCCCAGATCTCTTGGCAATTAGGTTTCTTAGACCTGAGTGCTTGGGAGAGGATGAGATTTTAGACACAGAGTGACTGAGGTTACTCAGGAACCAGCAGATCCACTACCTGTCTCACTAGGGTTATCACAGTCTCTGGCTCAGGACTCTGGACTTGCATGTTGTATACATGTATCTGAAGCATGTAAGTGTGAATGTTGCAGTGTGAAGCGGTGTGTGTTTGTATGTGGCATAGCTATCTGTAACTGAGTACAGTGTGCACATGTGTCATATATGATATATAGCATGATGCATGCATTTCTGTGTGTGAAATGTGTCCTATATGTGTATGTATGTGATGGTGTGTATGTACAATTGATGTGTGATATGTCTGTCTCTCTGTATCTTATGTATAGTGTTTGTCATCCATGTGCCATGTCTTTGTGAGGTGTGGTGCGTGTGTGTGTGTGTGTGTGTGTGTGTGTGTATGTGTGTGTGTTTGGTAAGTCATGTGTGTGTGTCTCTCTCTGTGTCTGATGTATATTGTTTGTGTGCCTGTATACACTTGTGCATCTGTACATACATATGCTGTGTCTATATATAATGTGTGGTATATGTATATATGGTATGTATCTGTCTGGTGTGTGCCATATCTCTATGTGATATATGGTGTGTGTGTGTTTTGTGTGTATGTAATGTGTAGTGTTTGTATACCCGTGTGTAGTGTTGTGCATCCACGTGCTATCTGTCTGTGTGATGTGTGCCATGTACAGTGTGCCACATATGTATTCTGATCTTTACAGAGGGCAGGTGGGGAGTCTGGTGCTGCTCTCACGGAACTCTGGTGAGTTAATGAGCATGTGTCTGCAGCTGTGCATTTAGTGTTGCAAGAGAGGATTCAAGCTGAAGTTTATTTTTGTAGATTTTCATGACCCGAATTATTTATAGATGAAGTCTTTGGTAAATTCATCTCCGAGATCTTGTACATACAGTTTCACATAGGCAGGCACTTGTGGGTACACACACACACACACACACACACACACACACACAGGTTGTTGCACCAGAGCACCTTGCAGGTTGCTGCCCTACCCCCTGAGCTCTGGAAAATTCCAGCTCAGTGGGAAGAGGCTCTCTGGAGGGGAGCTGGGAGCTGGGGGGGGGGAAGAGGATGAAGCTGAGGGGCTAACAAGGTGAGAGGTATCTAGACTTCACAGGCCAGGCTGGGGAGGGCTTCCTTCTGGAATGCAGAGAGGAGTTTCCAGAGGAAGCCCTTGTTCTTCAGACTCTGGCATCTTGGGACATTCTGAGAATTAATAGACTGGATGTAAGGGTTGAGGACAGTGAGCATTTATTGAGCACTTATTGAGTAAGGTGAATGTACAGACTAGGTTGGAGAGAGAGCTTGGTTCCGGGTCTGTAGCTCCAGAAAAAAGAAGCTGCCCAGCAGATGAAGCACTAGAGTGTTCTGGGAAACAATAAGATAAACACAGTGAGGGTTGGCCGAAGCATTAAGCAGCCACAGATGAAATCACATCATGCAGAGGCAAAGCTATAACTCACACAGAGTGCACAGAATTGGGAGGAGTGAGGAGGAAGGGAGAAGGAATTAATGAAGAGGAATGAGGAACTTCTGCCAAGCCTGGAGAGTCTTTGTTTACTCAAGGCTACTGCACTTCACACAGGTTCTTTTCTGGGGGATGTCCCAGAGGTTTGGGCAGGAAACGACCCCAAGGGACTATGTGGAGGGCAGAGCAGCCTTCCCTACCTGGTGCTGGGATGGGTAGTCTGCAGGGTTGGAAATACGCATATTTGAGAGGCTGGATTCCTCTCCCCTCGAGGGAGGAAAACAAGGGAGCCAACACTTCTAGGGACTAGCTATACATGTTGCTTTGGGATAGCCTTCTCTCTTTATATATTGAGTAGTCTATGTCAACCACTGTGCAAAAGGTTGGGGGTGTGAACATAACTAACCTCCAAAACTCTATGAGGTAGCCCCTCCTCCTTTTGCAGAGGAAGAAATGTTAGGTGTATACAGCAGGATCACAGCTGTCAAAGGGCAGAGTAGAACCCAAAGCTGGGTCAGCCTGATTCTGAGACTCTTTCTCCTTCACTCTGCCCTCTCTGGGTCTTCAGTTTCTCCTAAGTTAAACAGGAGGCCATTACCTATACTGGGATGGGAAACTACATCTGACTAGTGCTGGAGAGCAGCCCTGGGGAGCAGAGAGGGTCATGCATCTGTCTCTTGCATGGTGGCAGTTTGGCAAAGGACAAAGGGTTGGGAACTTAAAAGGGGTGCTACTCTCTTGAATTAACTTATCCTTTTCAATAGTCTGTGATTGGCCTGCCTTGTCTAGAATGGAAACCATTTGCTCTCATTAACAGTGAGGGTGACATTTGGGTGACAGAATGGAAGCCTGGAGCTCTGAGAACCATGATTTGACCCAGAGTCTGTGTCTGGATGCAGGATGATTGCCTGAGATTTTAAAAGAAAAAAAATCTTTTTGAAAATGTACATGGCATATATGTACCATGATGCAGAAAATGTGTAGTGACCAAGAGAAATGGAGGCCACATTCCCACACCATATGTCTCTTCTCACTAACGGTGGGTCTAAGTTTTTACTGCCTCTTATCTGTGCAGCTGCAATAACCTGAGAAGCCTACTTGCCTCCAGCATATTCCTGCTCTAATCTATTCTACCCAACATTGCCAGATTAATCTTCTTAAAATACGTATTTGATCCTGCCTGTTCTGTATGCAAAATCCTTAAATTTCAGGTGTTTGTAATCTTTCTCTTGCTTATCTCAGTCTCATAATATTTTTTAAAAATGATGAGCATACACTGCTTTGGGATAGTGAAAGAAAGTAAATCATTGCATACATACCCACAGGTAGGCTTGTATACACACACACACACACACACACACACACACACCCCACTCTTAAGTGACCCCATTGATAGAAAAAATATCCCATTTGTCATTTGAGCCTAACTAACATGGCCTTCACCCTTTTCCAATTTTTTCCCAGCATTTCTTCCTTTGTGTCTTTGACATTTTGCTTCATCTTTTCGAGACCAATTATCCTTGGTGATCTAAGTCAAAGCCACATCTTCCTGCACTGATCCAGCCTTTCAGACCCATAGAAGCTGGAGTGTCTTCTAGTGAAGTTACATGTGGGAGTGTAGGCAGTTGTGTTTCTTAAAACTAAGGACCCAGAGAAGAGACTAGGCTGTACACAGCTCCCTGCTTTCCCAGGATTAGAGCTATTGTGCACCTTGCTGGCTTCTGCACCACATGCTGGCTGAAGGCGTGAGTCCCAGCTGAGGCTGCCGGGAGTGGACCTGAAGTTACCACAGCTTGCATCATTTAGCCCTCGATCTTAGACATCAGACTACGTTTCTTATGTACATTTTCTAAATCCCTACAACAACCTGATACGGTAGGCTCTGCCATTATTCTCAAATTATAAATGAGAAAATCAGAGCATAAAGGGATGAAGTGGCTTCCCTGAAGTCACACAGCCTTGGGCAGAAAGCCAGGGTCTGAACTCTGCTGGATGTTCATTTTCATTCTCCCAGGTCTCTGCCCGTCTCTAAAAGTAAACCAGAGAAGGGAAGAGGGCTTCTCAGTCTACCTCATCCAACTTTCCACGGGTCTTCCTGATCTAGACCCTGGAAATGCTCTTCATATATTTTGGTGAACTCAGGGAACTCTTAAGAGGAAGTACTGTCACAGTCCAGGTACTGTCCTGGAAAGAGCTCCAGGGCCTCTAGGCTGGGAGAAAGTAAGGGTTAAGGTCAATGGGCCAGAACTAGGGCAGAGCAAGGATGACAGAAAAAGAGAAAGGGAAGAAAGCCCTCATGCTTTCGCACATCCCCAGCCCCTAGCCCTGCGGTGCCCACGTGCCCTGGTGTCTGACATCCTGGAGAGCCCCAGGGCACAGCAGACAGGGGAGCAGTCAGCCTTGTTAAATGATTCTGTTTGAGTAGCTGTTGTCTTCACACTATCTCCCATCTCCTCTCCCAAGAGAGGGCCTTTAATAATAATGAGATCTCTCTGAAAACTGACCCCTAATTAATTCATTACTAGGCTTCCCCTACTGATCAAGGTGGGGTGGGGGGAGAGTAATAAGTAAGAATCATCTGGATCTGCAGTAGACAGATGCTAGCCTTGCTCCCTGGCATCACTGCTGATACTCTTCTGGTCACCTGCTGGACACCTGCTTCTTGATGCCCACCTCTCCCTGTACGGACACCCCACAGCTGCTGGGCACAATGCCAGCAAGGCAGCCTCTGCTGGCGGCTGGGTACAAGACACCAGGTTCCAGGCTCTTACTGGGGGTAAACTGGAGGGAAGTGGGGCTGGTCTTGGCTATGTGAGGAATAATTTTTTCACCGCCTTCACTCTGAGCATGAGAAGATGTCCCACGAGCTTAACAGTCAGCAAAATACAGCAGGGGCTCTTCTCTTCAGCCTCTTCTAATTCTCCAGGCCACCAAAGAGAGTCTTCCACTGTCCTAGTGCTATGTCCTCCTGGACCTCAACAGCCAGGATGGCACCACACCCAGGAGCTGTTGCTGAGCCTGAGTTTGCTTGATAGAGACCCAGGAACAGCACAGGGAAAAATGACCTTAAGATTACAAGACAGGTCCAGCCTGGAGATTGCACAGGATATAGGCTACACTGCACAGGACTTGCCTCAGCAGCCTTTCCCAGGGCTTATACTTTCCTTTCAAGATCCTCCCAGGTCCTCTCTCCTCCTGTAAGCGCTGTTGTCCCCTCATAAATGACAGGGTCATTTGCTTAACTTTCTGGGATGGGGGCCACAACTGAGCACTCAGCTGAGGAGGCTAATTCCTATTTTCTGGAATACAAGTCTGGAAAGGGCCATGCCACCTGCCCCACAGGACTATAGAAGAGATAAGAGGGATGTGAAGGAGTTGGGAGCTGGGAAGGGGCGGACAGGGAGCTTTCATTCACCTACACGTGTGGATGGGACCAGCCTGATGACACCAAGCTGGAACGGAGCTTTCAAAGGGCAGTGGGTCACCCTACCCTATCTTTTCCATAGGAGCAGGCTGGAAAAGGGGTAGGGGTAGGTGCACCCAGCTGGGCCTTTTGCTATGGGAGCTCCCAGCCTGTCTGGGAAGGCCGTTTATCTCTGAGGGAGGGGTGGGCTGCTAAGGTCTCCACAGGGCCTGTGCTGTGGACCAGAGCGCTAAGGCCACTGGACCCACCAAAGGATGGCGGCATTCTGACTGTGACCCTTTTTTAGTTCCTGCAAAAGAGAAAAGTGAGGGGGTGGCTCCAGTTCTTCACCCACAGAGAAGACAGCTGGGGTAGACCTGCCCACTTTTAATCTGCTCCTTAGAAAGGGCTGGCTTTTGTGTAAAGCACTACAGCATCCTCCTCTGCCCCTCCCACGCCCCTATTCCCCTCCACTTTCTTCTCTTTAAAGAGCTCTGTACCTCTCCAGGGACTGCAATCATTAACTGAACAGCACTTTGCCTCTTGGAGCTTTTGACAGTTTGGCAGTAAGCTGAGAAGTACCAGAGAAGCTTCGAAAATCAGCAGAGAAGGTGGGGCCAGGGGTTGCGTTCAAAAGATCATACTGGTGTATGCCGGCCCTCGGCCAACACCTGGGCACTCTGGCTCAGGAGACCGTAGGTGAGGGCACCTGGAAAGAGTGGGGGTGATGTGGATTCCCATCCTCAACCCCTTTAACTGTTACCCAACACTAATGGACACCCAATCCAGACACAATCCTTCCAAGGGAGATGGGAGTAAACATTCCACATTCCACCTGATACTGAAACAAGCAGAGAAGAGGCCTGAAGGCTGAGACCTGGGCAGTTTATGAAGCTGGCCAGGAAAGAAGGACCAAAACAGTGACTGTCCAGGGAGCACTACCCAGGGCCAGAGTATTTCCTAAGAGGAAGGAAAACAGATGGAGAGAAAGGAGATCACAGATACCTAGCAAGCTGTGATATAAACAGACCCAAGGGAGGGAGAAGATCCTGGCTCGAGAGACCATTTATGGTGTAGTACCACCAGAACTGGCCTGGGCAAGTCTCAACCAAGAGGAAGGGGTGGCTCAGAAGAGGCATTGATCTCAGCCTCCCAGAGAGCTCTGTTCCCACCTTGCCTTCTTCACGCCCTGCACTAAAAGCTGCTATGGGTTGGGCACCTTATACTAACTACTGCTTCAGCCCCAAACTCCCATTACTGATGAACCACCTGGGGCTCAGATAAGCAAGGCAGCTGGCCACTAGTCATACAGCCAGCCAGTTCTAGCAAGGACCTGAATCAGAGGCTTTGTGATGATTGCTCCATTAGTCTCCCTAAAAGATGCTCACCTTTGTCTGTGTGTGATGTGAACATCTTACTGTCTGTCATTTTAACACTCTGAGGCTGCTGTCTGAGCCTCCATCTAAGTGCCAACATAAATTATAAATTCCCAGAGGCACAAGTTGAATCTATATAGTTCATTTTATTCAACTTTTAGCAGAATGCCAAGCACGACGGGGTGCTTTAAAAATTTCATTCTATCCTTGAATCAGCTTAGAACTCTGGAAAGCCACAAACTTCGACCACAAAAGCTTAACCAGCAAGCTCACTTTCCTTAATGGCCTTATCTGCTTCTACTGCTTATTACTCCATGAGAGTAACTCCTTGAATGCTGGTTGTTGCATGGATGTCATGGCCTTGGCATGGTCATGAGTTAATATATGAAATTTACATATAAAAGACTGATTTTGATGTTAAACTCTTGTCCTGGATACTGTACAACGCCTCACATGATCATAAACTGTGTGGATAATGTCAAGTCTAGGAATGGTCTCTTCTGGAAAATAGGAATGCTTCCTTCCATCAGAGAGTAGATAGGAATGAGTTCATCTATCAGAAAGCAGATATTTTGCTCATAGCCCTTCCCTTCATGATTTGGCTGCTGGAACCCCCAGGACATATCTGACCTGAGTCCTATGCCTCTGTTAGTCTTGGTAGTATATTTCCTTCCCTGCTTTTGTGGAGGAAGGGGCATGGATGTAGTAGTTCTAAGTTATTATTACATCTGTTTGTCCAGTCTTTTCTTATAAATCACCTTAATTCCTTTTGGGAAAAGGTGGGAGTACAGATCTCTGCAAATAATGATGTTTGTAAAGTCTTCCCATTGTGCTGTGTGCACCAGCACCTGCTGTGTTTTGCTTTGGCACAGTCCTGGTCTTCGCATTAGGCGTGTGTGCCTGTATCCTCTGTAGGCAGCACTCAGCCAGCACTCATTTCTGGGCTGGAGTGGTTTAAGTGTCAGTAGGTGGCCAGAAGAGGTGGGAGATACTACTTAAAACACAGAGCCAAAGGCTGGCCTTGAACTCTAAACACTGACCAAAGTCCCCAGAGTGACCATGGGCTTGGCCTGTGATGAAACTCTGGATACATTCGTAAATTAAATGAATGAATAAATTACTGGATGAATGCATTTCTGAGCCAAGAGATGCTTCTTATAGGAGAGAAGGCCAAGGTTGCTAGGCAGAAAGCTCTATCTCTGGGCTACAAAGGAGACCCAATCAAGTTTACTGAGAGCCAGGCTACCACCCTGTTCTTGTCCCAGCCAAGTCCTAAGCATTCAGCATCTGCACCCTGTGTTGCAAAACTAGGTCAGTATGCTGGGTGCTAGAAGAGAGTGGGTGGGGAGAGATAAAGAGGAAGGCAGGAGGGAGGAGGCAAGCTGGGTGAGGCTTCTGCTGTCCTATAATTTTCCCTCCTGGAGGGAAAGTAACAGCAATGCCAGCTCAGGGGGAGTGGTGCTGACAAACTGGTCTCTGGCTTCCATGGTCACCTCTTCCATTTCCCACTTGCTTCTCTTTCTCCTTGTCTTCCTGATCTCTCCTCTTTCAATCTTAAAGGCTCTTCTTGTCCATTGCTTTTCTCTTTGCTGTCTCTGTCTCACTCTGAACCTCTCTCCCTCTTTCTCTCTCTCTGTCTCTTGCTCTGTCTCTTTCTGTCTGTCTGTCTCTCTCCGTGTCTGTGTCTTTCTGTCTCTCTGTCTCTGTCTCCCTCTGACTCTCTCTGCCTCTCTGTCTCATCTCTCTCTCTCTCTCTCTCTCCCCCACACACACACACACACCCACACACACACACACACACACACACACTATCCCATATGACCAAAAGAGATGCTCTTTGGAGACTTCCACCCCCATTTGTCTGGAACCTGTGTCAGCCATGAGCAGCAGACACTAGCCCCCAGAGCCCAAGCACTCCCACCACCTGCACTGACCTCTATCCAACATGGACTTTACTTCTAATCCCAGTGGCCTTGCTGACATCAGGTGGGCTAATTTTTCCCTGTAATTAAAAAGGAGCCCTCCCACCTCATCCCTAATCTCAGATAATTAGCTCTCTGATTGCCGGTGCTAGGCAGGAAGCTTAGTGTTTGGAGAGGGATTTGGGGCAGTCAGCATAGACAAACACTGTGCAGGAAGCTGTACTGGGAAGACACTCTGTTCTCAAAGTTTGTTGTTAAAAGAAACTTGGGGTGGCCTGGCGCCCTCCAGGAGGGATGAGCTGCGTCTCACCCCTCTCTCCAACAGGAGGTAGACTGGCTTGGCATTCAGCATTGTCCCCATGTGGTAAAACTCTGCCTGATCTGAGCTGTTTCCAGCAAGCCAGGCAAGTTGGGGAGGGGTGAGGGGAAGTCCCCAAAAGCAATTCCTGATTCCTTTCTGTTCTCCGCTGGGAGAGGTATCAGCAGCCCCTGGTATGCCCACTCCCAAAGATGCTGGCTGGGTGGTCAAAGGTTAACAAAATATGGCCAATGACAATAAAATGGCCATGACTCCTTTCAGTCCAAGAGTGAGGATGATGCAAGAATGTGGGGGAGTCCTTGTCTTGGAGGCTTTGGGGAGGACACCCTAGAGCTAGTATGAGTCTTCCAGCCAAGGCTGCCCTGTATCCCATAACAGGTTTTGCATTCTATCTGCTCTGCTGAGGTATGCTTTGGTCATTATATGGTTCTTTGCCTCTATCACCTAATTTTTCTTTCAGGGTCCCCATGTTCATCCTGAGGGGTAGGTGACCTCTCTCAAAGAAAACCAAGTCCTGGAAGAAAGCAAGAACCAAGCCAGAAAGCAAGTCACAGCAGAGCCAGCACCAGGCTTCAGGCAAATGATTCTCCCTGCTCTTTGTGCCAATGTCTTAGCCTCTAGTTCCTGACTCCCTCTGTCCTGAAAGTTTGGGCTTTTAGATGTTGGAGTGATGGGAAATTGAGGAGATCCAGAACTCTTGACAGTGAAGGGCTGGTTCATTCCCATGGGATCTACCTTACTGGTCATCCAGGCTTCTTATTGTGTTGGTATGGGGCTGGCACTCAAGGGCCATAAATAATAGGTATAGCTCAGACCCTGTTGCAGCTCCCCTTCCTGTGCCCTATTCAAAGCTTTAAGATCCGTTCACAGGGGTTGGAGAGATGGCTCAGCAATTAAGAACACTGGATGTTCTTGCAGAAGACCAGAGTTCGAATCCCAGGACCCATACGGTGGCTAACAACTGTCTGTAACTCCAGTTCCAGAGGATCGGACACCCTCTTCTGTTCTCCATGGGCATTGCAAGAAATGGGTACACTTACATACATGCAGGCATAACACTCACAAACATTAAAAAAAAAAAAAAAAACGATCAGCTCATAGAAGGAGCAGGAACTGAAGTCAAAAACAGCACATGGGTGTCTGTGCTCTTAGACTGGGGAGGGGGCAGCGGGGGCTGAGAACCCGCACCTGAGGGATTTGCCCAACATGCTGGTTAAGGCGTCTGGTCCTGTTCCCTCACTGAAACTCCTCCAATGAGATCA
The DNA here is from genome assembly GCF_000622305.1 of Nannospalax galili. Lineage (NCBI taxonomy): Eukaryota > Metazoa > Chordata > Mammalia > Rodentia > Spalacidae > Nannospalax > Nannospalax galili. The sequence continues at coordinate 649,591 of NW_008360311.1, forward strand.
GGGTATGGGGGAGGGAGTCTGGACATGGATGGATTCCAGATGGGCTATTAGGTTTGCCCACAGTCGACTATAAGGCTCCTCTGGTCTCGGCATCTCCCTCAGCTCTGATTCAGCTGCCCAGCAAAGGCCCGCTGTGGAATGCCAGTGAAACCCAACCCGCCACTCCCTAGCCTCCCCTTCCACACTTCTGCTACCAGGGACAGCACATGCATTTCTTCAGGCCCCTTTTCTTCTTCATTAGCACAAACCCCCAAGGAGCAGAAAGGGCTCCATAGAAATATGGCTGAGAGCTGGACCTCTGGCTCTGGCACTCTGATCTATCTTCCCCTGGGAAGAAGTAGCAGTATAAAGTTCTGGGTTCAAGTTCTAGACATTTGAGAACAAGGTCTCTGCTTGGGAGCCTGGGGGTGGGGACAGAAACTCCTCAGGTTCCTCTGATTGCCTGATCCATCTGGCTGGTGTTGGTTCAAGAATGGATAGAAGACAGGAGGATGCAGAACCAGGCAGAGCAGGGACAGATAACTAATAGTATGCAGTTTGGGACTTGTTCTGTTGAATCTTGCCACAGACACAGTAAGGACCTACTATGTGCTGGAGACACTGCCTCTGTTGGAGGGATGGAAACAAAGGCTGTGGATCATGCCATAGCAGCTGGTGCTGTTGGCCTGTGTCACATGATAAATGTATTGATGATGCTCTGAGAAGGCCTGGTGGGCCTTGAGATATGATAGACTTTTACATATCCTGACCCATTTACCACTGTTTAAATAAGATCATATTCATGTCTGCCCTGTAGAGAAAGGAACTGATCATTCCAAGTTGCATGAGGGGTCATTACAGGATTTTCTGTCAGGTTTAACATGCCTCAGTTTCCCCTTTGTTTTCAAGGATTTGCTCCATGGTGGTTTGAATCTGAAGTTCCTTGAGCCTTCCATCATGGCTCAGAGCTGGTGCTCCTCGGCTCCAGCGTATGCCCTGGGTCTTCTGCTAATGACTGCCAGGCCTGAGGTACCCTGCTAGGGTTGATTAGAAGGGTTGAAATTTGCATTTTGTTTCAGAATGCCCATTTGGGATCTGTGGCAGAGAGCAGCAGGGCCCCAGCTTCAATAGAGAATGCCCCCGAGGCCAGGCATTGGAATTAACCACAGAGGTCTTTAAGTCACACTCCTAGTCCATGGACAGAGCCAGGTTTATAACCCATGAGGCTCCTCCAAAGTCTCCCTCTTCAGCCCTTCCTTACCTCTTACCTCACCAGGCTGGCTGGCTACAGCAAAGTTCTGTCTGAACAGGCTTGCAAAAAAGATCCCTTTTTTTTTATTCTTCAAAGAAGATGCGAAGCTCCCTCTAGCCTCTCTGGAGAATCAGTGAGGGAACAATCTATCTTAACTGCTATTAAAACAGCTCTCAAATTAAAAACAGTTCTGGAACGTGCAGCTTCATGAGAGAGCAGCTCGATGATGTGTGCTCCCTGACTACCTGTGGGTGTGGAGGGTCTGGGCAAGTATCAAAGGCTGGGCTCAGGACCCCATCCTCAGTCTACCCTGTGATGCACTGTGGTAATGCATTCAGTCTCTCTGAACCTCAGTTTTACCCCATTAATTAAATTGGCAAGATTATCTCTCTCCTCCCACCTTAATTTTGGTGTGCTTCAGAGAGAACTTGGTCCAGTACCCTCAGAGGTACCGGCCTTGCCTGCTGAATTTCCTCCCCTGCCCTTCCTCTTCCTACATGCATGGTGCTATTTTAAGTTGAGGCTTCCAGCCAAAATCTGTACTTTATTAATTACACGTCAACCACTCTGTAATGTTTCATGCGCTTTCCAGATTGCATTGCAATGAAAGCAGGAGCCCAGCTGCAGGCTTGGGTGACTGGGAGGCAGCATGCTGGGCCCACGTAAGTACACATAGACTTGGTCTCTCCCTTTCTTTCTCTGATGTCTTGGTTCAGGCCAAGCCCAGATCCTGCCTGCAGCCCATTTAAAGATCACACAGCATCTCATGCTGAAGCACAAGACCCTAAAAGGCAGGTAGGGAAATCTGACTCCTTACTAAAGCCAAAGGGCTCAGGACAACTGAGCCCAGCCAATGCGGTAGATAGAAGGTAGGACTGGTTGGGAAATTGCTTCACAGACACCCTAAGGAACACTGGAGACGTGACAATGACCATGGGCTCTGTTTATTGAGCAGGAAAGGTGGGAGGGAGCCCTGGTGGTATGCTGCTGATGGCTTGGTTTCTAGCTTTGTGATGTAGGCACATTGTTCAGGGCTCAGTTTATGTATCTATAAAGTAATGACTCCTCATGAGCTCTTAGGGCATTTCTCATCCTAGCTTCTTTCTGGTAGATACACTTGGAGGGAAACTCAGAGTTCTTTCTGTAGGGGGTAAAAATACAGAATCTGATGGCTTTTGGCCCTCCACAAAACTACGATACAGCAGGAAAGGCAGAGGTAATATATGGAACAACGAACAGCAACCAGGCGCTGTCCATGTACTCGGCCCAGAGGAAAGCAATAAAGTCCATAGCTACTGCTGTTGTGAGAGAGAAGCCCGGCATGGAGAGGTTGTTACTTGTCCTAAGTCACACTCCTAGTCCATGGACAGAGCCAGGTTTATAACCCATGAGGCTCCTCCAAAGTCTAGAACATTCAACACTATGTACGTTGCCTCAGGAAAAGGAGTATAAGTCACTAATGCACAAGTCAGCTCTGCTCAGTGATGCAGCCAGTGAGAAGAAATGCAGGATTCTAGGGGCAACAACTAGTTCTGAGTAGGCTAATCTTGGAAGGTGGAACCTGCATTAAGCCTGAAAGGACAGGGACTTTCTTAGACAGAAAGTAGGGAAGGCCAGATCATGAGATCTTTGGCTTGGAGCAGGGCAGGGAGGTGGGAAAGAGGGTTGGAGATGGATTCACAGGAGAGAGGCAGACAGATGGGATCTGGCACCAAGCTGACTGTGGGAAGTGAGGGTGAGGAGGGACGGAGGAATCACAGGAGTAAGGCCTACTGCTCCTGGTGAGAGATGCAGGCAGGGAGCCCAAGTGACCTGAGGCAGAGGTTCTGAACCATGCACATTAGGGTGACAGAGGTTGACCAGGATGCACAACTCAGCTGGATGTCACCTCTCCAGGAAGCCGTCTGTTTGTCTAGCCCTGGATCTCTAGTTTCAGCTCTCCCTCTGCTGGAGAGACCTTGTGCATCTCTGTAATGGTGGCCTCTACTGTGACAATGTCCTTTTACTCACATCCTATGTGCTGTTCACCCAAGTGCCACATAGGGCACCTAGCATGTCCATGTCCATCGCTAGATGAATGACTGCATTAGGCCTCTGCTGTGTCCTTTTCTCATCCTTGGCTATCAGTCCTGACTTATCATCACTGCCTCCCAGGGGGCTGTGGCTCCCCATCGAGTACAGGGAGGCAGATGCATTCATAAGTTCACCTGTCCACTCTCTCTATACTTATGGGTTCTGACACTTCTGTACAGTGCTGCCGGATGGCAATAATGAAGAGTTTAACATGGAAATTGGCCCTAGCAGGAGGGGGTTGGTGTATGCATGCATTAAGGGGCACTTGAGAACAGTCAGCCTTGCAGGCTCCAGGGGGAGAGAGAGATCTCTGACTTCCCTTCCCAGCACATCTTCCCTTCCTTGCTTCCCCACATACATCTCTGCTCCATCACTACTAGCATCTACCCTCAGAAAGGATGACGAGAAACGGAGTTCTGCCTTCACCCTAGACTTCTCCTTTAGCTGTGAGGGTCCCCATGCTCCCACTCCAATACAAAACAGAAGAAAGCACAGCTGTGCTTCCTCCTCTAATGGGGGATTCACCACCAGTGGTCTCCCGTGGTATCTTCCTTTGATGGCCAGTTTCTGGGATCAGAGGAAATTCCCAAGTCCCCAGGAGATTTTGAGGGACAACAGAAAATGGGAATATCTGATATTCTAAGGATGGGGATATTGGGTTCTTTAAAAACAAGGTGGAGGGACTGCCTTTTCAGACTGCCAAGGAGGGGCATGAAGGGCCTTCCAAAGTAGAATGAGCAGGCCGCACTTGTCCAGGCAGCACAACCCAGTGTACCTGGCCCCTGATCTCTGTGTGTTGTGGGCAGCAGCCTCAAGGAGGGGGTAGCTCCTGAGAGGATGCACTTAGCAGTCACCGCCTGACTCTAGCGGCACTAATGGGTTCTGTTATCTCACAGGGACCCTTGTCTGCAGATCGGCAAAGCGGAAGGAGGCAGCAGGTTAAAAATATTCTGTTAGCAAAGAGGCTTAGGTGGAGGCTGTGTCATGAGAATATCAAAGAGAGGCCTCTGGGGCAAGAACCAACACCACAGGACCCTTGCTTCTCTTTAACCTATTATTTGAATTTGTGCAGCGATTGGCAAAGGACTGTAGGTAGGAGATTAATTTTATTTGAAAGGCCTGGACAGCCATACATTGAGACATGTGGCCTCCCCTCCACAGCCTCATCTTTGGGTCCCAGTGTTCTGATGTGCCATCAGGCACCTATGGTTGGGGTCGATGCCAAAGCTCCGACTCACTTTCTAGCTCATACCTCTAACCCAGGGAAGGCATGGGTCCCAGATGAGAAGAGATGCGTTCCTCCTTTCAGACAGTGTTTGTGTTGCTCTGATGTCTACACATGACCTCACTGTAGCCTTGTAGTATAACCATGGGGTGAGAATTACCCCCCAGGTCTGTCTTTGTGAGAACGAGATTCTGAGAGTTTATCAGATTGCCCAAAGAAGAAGCAGTGGGGACCTCCAAAGAAGCCCTCCAACTTTCTGGGGATCACTCTCTGTGTCTCTCAACCTTCCTGTTCTCTTAACTCTTTCATCATATCAGGAAGAAATCATGGTGCTCTCCCCCACCAGCCCAGGGCAAACTCTCCTTCAACTTCACTTGTTTTCAAAGCCCTCAGAGGCCCAGCTGCCCTTCCTCTGTCTATGGCTGGTCCAGGGCTAGTCTAGCAATAAGCTGGCTGTGGGGTCTACACTTCCACAAGACAAAGACCAGAGAAGGGGAAGTTTACAGCTGTCATGTCCCTGCCTCAGGTCATGCCTAGGACTGAGACCAGAGGATCCTCAGGCCTCCAGGTGGGCCTTCACTCTCTCTCATATTAGCCAGGGTACTGGGTCTCATTTTTCAGAGAGATCAAACGTTCTTCAAGTCCTAATGGCAAACCCATCAGGGCCAACTATCCTCTGTCCTGCTAAGAAAGGTTCTCTCAGACTGACTTCCTGCCACATTTGAGGGCCATGAACTCAGGACTGCATCCTTGAGTGCTCAGCCTCCTCTACAATGGTCCAAGTAGAGACTCTGAAAATGTCCCTCAATGCCCCCCCCAAAGAGGATGGTAAGGGTACTTTTCACATTGAACACATGGTATGGAGAGAAACCAATTGAAAACGGTAAGATTTTGAAAGTTGAAAGGAACCTGGAATGGCTGGGAACTCCACAGGAGGTCAGCAATTGGACCCTGGAATTTTACTCCCATTCCAGGCCTCTGGAGAGGGGGCATTGCCTGGAGTGGAAGAAACAGTCAACTGGGCAGCAGGTTCCACTCACTGAGGGTGAGTAGGGTCTCCAAAAAGACAGAAAATGGGGCTATAGACCTGTGGAGACCTCCAGGGGGTCCAGCAAGGCGCAGCTCACTCACCACTTCAAATGCCTGAATGCTTCCTATACAAAGGATGGTAGAGGTGCCAAACTGACTGGGATGGGCCCTGCTTCCAGTATCTTCTTGAGAGGGTGTGATGCAGATGCCCATGAAACTCAGTGATAAAAACACATGGAACCTTCTGGAAAATGCTTCTGTGTAGTCAAATAGTGACTAAAAGTCAAAGTCCAAGAGCCTGGGGTAAGAAGAGGAAAATCAGCCAATGTGTCAGTTATACAGGAGGTTTGCAGAACATGAAACAAGGGCGTATGCACTGAAGTAGGACTTAACTAAGGTAGAGGGCTGTGGAGGAAGGGTGCTGCTGGCGGGAACTCAGAAGTGAAGTCTGTTTCCAACTTTATAGTTGCTGATCTCTGATTTCAGAATCTCCCCTCACCTGGCTCACTCACCTGCCTTCTTTGTTTCCTACAACCCCCAGTCCTCAGCAGTGCAAGATTCTGTACAGTGTTCCTGCAACTCTGCACAGCACCAGAGTCTGTACCTGGGGCTACTGAGCGAGATGGAGTTCCCAAAATAGAGGGAGCTTGGGGCTATGATGGAAAGTCTGTGCTAACTCCCCGTGTTTCTAGGTCACCAGGGATCAGCATCAGTTAGACAAAGGAAAGCCAGGTTTGACTTTCAAGCTTCACATCTGTGCTGATTTTAACCTCCTTTCCATACTGCATCTTGGCCCAGAACTCCTAATGGGGACCGCCCCAACTGTTGAGGGTTTTATAGAGCTTCTGAATGAAAAGGGCTCAGAGGAAGAGCAGAGCAGGCAGGGAGAGGAGGGCCCAGAACTGTGCTCTCTCTCCACAGCCCCTCCCAGTGAAGTGAGCACTAATGCATTAATTACCTAAGTAGTTTTGAATGGACTCCATCACACCTCATTGTCTGTAGCTGCCATTCCCTGGAGGAGCAGTAATAGACTCAGCACACACTATATAATTAAATAGCAACACATGTGTCCCCTACCCAGGGCTGGGATGCTTATTTACTTGTGCTAATGAGAACTGGCATGGCCTTGCTGATGGGAGACCCATGGGAGCAAGAGGGGACAAACCATGAGCCTCCTGAGGAGAGGTGCCCAGGCCCCAGGCTCTCCTTTCTTCATGGTGCCACCTCTTCCCTTTCTGCTGCACCTAAAAAAGCATCTCATGACCCCCAGTGGGAGCTGCAGTGACCGCATGTGCAGCATAATGACATGTTTCTGCTTAATACAAAGTGGTTCTTTAGCAGACCAAATACCAATTCCCTACTGAGATCCCTGTCACCCCTCCTTCTGAAGACTCCACAGATGCAAATGGAAGCACCTGCCCACTCCCCTGCCTGGCCCCTCACAGGATTGTGCTCTGGCTTCTGGAGCCATTATGCCACTGGGCCTGGTGACAGAGCAGGCGTTCTAAGTGGATACAGCTTGGTGCAACCCACAGGCAGGTCTTTATGGTTAGAAGGCTTCAGTGCAAGCACTAGTGTTGCTGTTTACTAGCTGGGAAACCTTGGTCACACCCTCTAAACAACCCAGAGCTTTCATTGATTTCTAAGAAAGTAGGGAGAGTGATACCCAGGCCAGGTAAGGACCGAGCATGCAACGCTGGAGAAATGGTACTTCTAAGTATTCACACATCTGCCCCTCTGCTTTCTCCTCTACAGATGTAGCTATGTTGGGCTAGAGAGGCCTCTGCCTAGGAGAACAGATTGACTGTGTACCCTCACCCTTGTCTTTTGGTTAGCATCAAGCTGTGCTCTGTTTTGCTTTCTGATCTGCACTTTTTAGGAGAGTGGCCAATCCACAGTAGGTACTCAGGAAATATGGCATAAATGAATGTCATATTTCTCTTATTTCATCATATTACAAGGGTTACCCTGTGTTGAGTACATTGCCACTGTGTTTCAAGAGTGTGGACATCACTTCAGTGAGGTTCCATGTCTTGTCTAGGCACACAGCTATCCTGGGATAAAATCTGGGTGGCTAAATCAAATGCTTTTCCTGTTTATTTTAGCAACTCAAGAGCTGAAGGATTTAGTTTTATGAAAAAGAAAGGCAAATAAAGACAGAAGATAAACAGTGTAGTTTTAAAGAATGGCAGCTCTGTTACTGAGAGGTTAATGGACCTGAACATAGTCCTTAATTGGCCATGTGTGGCCAGGTCAGGGCACCCTAATAAGTTTACTTTTAACACAAGGCCAGGGAAGCAGAAGTTTGATGTCTCAGCAGACACAAGAAGAGCGACCTCTGAGAGGCAGGTTGGACTTCCCTCGGACCATGGACTCTACTCTCCACCCCACACTCATTCAAAAATTGTCCTGTCCTGTTACTGGTTTATTAGGTGGAGCTGACTGTCCCCAGCTTGTGCTCTCTAGAGAGAGTCAGGATTGCCTTTCCTCAGGCCCTACTATGCTCCAAGATGATGTCATTGGCCTTGGAACAGATCGGCTGGGAGAAAGGTAGACCTTCCCTGCATGATCTTCCAAAGACTCAGAGACAGCTGAACAGAGAGGAGGGAGTAGGACAGGAGTGATAGGCCACATACTGCAGAACCAGACACATGACACATACTCAAACACTGATAAACAAGTTCAGATTAATGGAGTGATGACAAGACCCAGAGAGTTCAGACTCTAGATGGGTTATACATGTCAGCAGTATGGACCATCTATCTACCTTCCTTCTGGTAGAACGTTTTAACTCATGGTGCTTCTTTGTCCTCTCAATGGACTGAATATGGCAGAGATATGTCCCAAGGTAGACTATGGATGTACCAGTATATTTTGGACGTGCTTGAATATTTGTGATGATAGGCCAGGGTCAGTGTCCTGGAACATAAGTGGGCGAGTGGAAGCCAGAGAAGACTGGGCCTGAAGTTCATGCTGGGGCTCAAAGGGACAGAGAGATTAGGATGGAATTCAGGAGGAAGACAGGACAGCACATGCAACAGGAGAGCCAAAGGACCATGGTCAGCAGAGGAACCTGGACTGGAAGGACGAGTGATCTGACTCTACAGTGGCTCTGGTACAAAGCAAGTATGGCACGGACAAGTCAATTTCCTTTTATGGTCTCAAGTTGAGGGGAGAGAGAGAGAGAGAGAGAGAGAGAGAGAGAGAGAGAGAGAGAAGTTTTGCGAGTGAGATATGTTGTGAGAGAGAGAGAGAGGGAGAGAGAGAGAGAGAGAGAGAGAGAGAGAGAGAGAGAACTGAGAGTTTAGATTGGATGAACACCATAGACTTTATGAGTCTTAGAAAAATCGCTGAATTCTAGGTTTATCAATTCCTCCCCAATGTGTGAACTTTGCTAGCCATTAGCCACAGAAACCAGAATCTGTGTGAACTTTTCCAGGAGATGTGGAGTCATGTGTGCCTCCTTATCAGATAGTCCCCATCCCCTCTCGCTCCCAGCCCCCCTCATTTCCCCATATGCAGGTTGCTTTGTTTTCCAAACCTGACAGATGCTGACAGGTATATTGTTCTCAGCAGTTCCAGAAGCTGCTTAAGTCAAATGATTTTCTTTCCCCTAATAACTTGGAAGATTTTTTTTCTCTTAAAAGGCAGAAAAAAAAAAAGATCATTTTAAATGCTTTTTTTACCTTAAAGAGACAGTGCCATTTATTTTCCTCTTCGCCCAAAGTCAAATGAAAGGAACGTTAAACAAAGCCCAACCTGCCTTGAAGCAGCCATTTGTGACTGGAGGCTGAGGAGGACTGGGGTGAGCCTTGGGGACCATGTCCTGGGACTGGTGATTGACAGGCCTAGGGGAAACAGGGTCATGTGGATCTGAACAGCAGCCAGGAAGAGAAGCATAGCCACCCACAGAGCAGGGGAGAAGGGACAGAATGAAGCTGGATGCCTGCCAGGTGCAGGGTACAGGGCTAGTCAGTAGGTATGCATCACCTGTGCTGGTGAAGGGGCTGGTTTGACCAAGCACAAGAAAACAGATAAATCTGGTGGTATAGTCAAAGTCCAATAGACCTCACAATGTGATTCTGTGATAACAAGATCACTTTGGCCTTAAGAGTTGCTTAGTGCTGACAAAGATGCCTTTTTCCATGAAATCTATTTTTTTTTTTTTAAAGAACAACAAACCATTATTGGCTGATCCACCAACCAGCGGTTTCCTAAAACCCTACCTGAGTGGTAAATATCCTAGCATAAAAATAAAGTATCTTCCTTACTCTCAAGAATCTCACAATCTAACCAAGAGGAGATAGGGAAAGGACACTAAATAAGGCATAATGCAGGTGAGCTGATGCCTGAAGGAGATGTGGGTGCCTGGGACTCCAAGATATGGGTGGGGGGCTGGAGAGCTGGTGCAGCTGTTAAAGGCTCAGGCTCACAACCAAGATACCAGCTTGGAATAGAAAGCTTCCTGAGAGTGTGGTTTCCAGGTCCTGTGATGGGTGACACTGTGCTGGATAGCTTTAGTGTCAACTTGACACACCGGGGTTGAGGAAACCTCAATTGAGGAATTTGCTTCATTGGACTGGCTTGTGGCCATGTCCATGTGGCACCTTCTTGATTGTTGAGTGATGTGGGAGGGCCCAGCCCGCTGTGGGTGGTGCTACCCCTGGGCAGGTGGGCCTGTGTTGCATAAGAAAGCAGGCTGAGCAGAGGCGAGGGAGCAAGCCAGTAAGCAGTGATCCTCCATGGTCTGTGCTCCAGCTCCTGCCTCCAGGTTCCTGCCCTGAGTTCCTACTTTGGGCTCCCTGATGAACTGTGACTTGGGAAAATGTAAGACAAATAAACCCTTTCCTCCCCAAGTTGGTAGTGGTCAGAGTGTTTTGTCACAGCAATGAAGAAACAAACTAGGACAGACACCATCTCAGGTAGGCTGCAGTGTGGACCTTTATCGCAGGATAGACTGCAATACAGACTGTCATCTCAAGACAGGTGCAAGATGGACCAAGCACACTTGGATTAAATGTAAATATAAAAGTTCACATAGCACTTGGTCCATATCAGGAAACCCAGTGATGGTGGTAGTCAGCTGCCAGGCATTGCCATTGCACAGAACTTATAGACTAGTGAGATCTGAGTGTGCTCAGTAGGGCTATTTCCATCAGAGGGAGGTGGTAAAGAACCTGTAATGAGAGCATCTACTGAACGCTTGCTTTGAGCAGCTATGATTCTAAGTGTTTTCTTGGTATCTGGTCATATTCTCAAAATAAATGTAATCCTCAAAATATGAATTAGCTTTCCATTGTAGAACTGAGAAAATGGAGGCACGTCAGAGTTTAAGGAACTTGTCTATTACCTAACTTATAGTCTAGACTCGGATCTCTTTAACTGTTAAATGATGATAGTAACTCTTAGAATCCTATATATGAGGGTAAAGCAAGCAAATGTGAAGCATGCAGCTCATTACCAGGTATACAGTCAGTGCTTCACAAGTATTGGCAATTGTGACTCAGGCCTGAAAGAATGATACACAGTGCACGTACAGTCCTATTATGAACAGTGTTCTGGGTCTTTGTCAACTCAGTACTGTGTGTGTCTGGGGTATGAATGTTTGGAACGGTAGGAGGGATTCTATTTTGCGTTGGGCTTTGTGGAACAGCATCCTATTCTTCCCTTATTTCTAGGTCTCTACTTCGATACTGCCTTCAAAAAACAAGTCCAATGTCCATGCTAATCACTGCTGCTCCCTGCTCTTCCCTGTCTCCTGTGCTGCCTGCTGGATATGCCCCCAGTGCTGCCCAGCTGCGGGTGGCATCTAGGGCTCACAAGGGTCTGAGCTTAGCTCCAGGTCGCTGAGCTAAGCACATGTCCTGACACTTAGCTCATCAGTCCCCTGGATGATGACTGTTCCCAGGTTGTTACCACTTTCCCTAACAGATCCTGGATAGCTGAGGGGCTGATTCTTTGACTAGCACCAAGCTGATAGTTGGGCCTCTGGCCTTTAGGAGGTCTTTTGGGAGGCTATACAGAGCTGCTGTTTGTATTCAGGGGGGACATGTTAGAGAGGAAGAAGGAAAGAAATCACTCAAGCTGACTAGCTGCCACACTCAGGCTGACTAGCTGTGACAGACAGAGGCCTCAAGCACCTCTGAGGGGATGAAGCTGATAGGCCCAGTACTGTGGACAGAGCCAAGGTCTGGATGGGTTTGACAGCAGGAGGACTTAGTGTGAGCCCTGCCCCCTCTGACTGTCCTCACTGGCTCTTGTGAGAGGCAGTACTGAGAATGCTAAAATAGGACCCAGAGTTAGGTTCCCCAGATAATTCAGGTTGTGGTACCTCGGTGAGCCCAGTTCCCTCTTAGGGAAACTTCTGAGCAGATACAGTCAAAGCACTTAGAATCCCAGCTGATGCAGGAAGCGTCAGATGTGTCTGCTAGCATTATTGTGTTTCCAGGACACCAGGGATGTGGGATTGGTGAAGCTTCTGAAGGTCTCTTCAAAGCCTGTGGTTCTAGTTCCCTACACTGTGAGCCCAGGTTAGATTTCAGACTTAACTAGGATTTGCTGTGCTCTTACCACATGTGAATGTATTGTCTTGATTATCTTATTTAATTATCTTGCAACATATCCTGTAAGTCCCATATGTTTATCAAGAGCCAAAACAAGGAAGGCTCAGAGAATCCCAGTGAAGTTCTCAATAACACACAACAGACACATGGCAGAGCAGGATTTGCCTATGGTTCAGTCCAGGAGCTCTCTGCTTTGCTCTCTCTGCAATGGTACAAAGGATCTGATCAGTCCCTGCCTCTCACTATTTGGGCATACCCAGGGCTGTGGCTAAGTGTGTGTGCTAAGCCCATCTCAAGGGCAAGTAAGAGGGCTTGCCAATGAAAAAATTACTAGCTGAACCAGCGTTAGCCAGCCATATTGGTTCTGGGATAGAGGGGAGCTAAAGTTAATCCTCTCATTACCAGCCTGACCTGCAGCAGGGCAGACAGTACAGAGCCAGTTAGAACTCAGGCAACATCTGCTACTGCAGTCTGCTTACCTCTCATTCCTGGAAAACGCTGTTAAGCACAAGCATTCCATGATGTGGGTGTGAAGATCTATGTGGAAATACTGTGTACAAATGCAAATGTGCATTCATGCAGATACTGTGTACATTCATGCAGATACTGTGTACACAAGTGTGATACTGTATGCAATATGTATACTATGTGGACACATGTAAATGTGTGCATATGTGCAGACAGTATGTGTGCACACGCAGACACTGAATATGTCTGAACACTGTGAGCATACATGCAGATGCTATGCATACATGAAGACACTGTACATGCAAACAGTATGTGTGCATGTACTGTCAGCAGTTGTACACACATGTATACACCTAACACCAAAGTGCAAACATTAGAGAAGTAAAGTCCCAATAGTTCAACTCTTTGGAAAGTCTGCCATGCCTAGTCTCCTCTGGGAAAGGTCTTAGATCAGAGGCCAAAGTTTTACAGTCCACATGTAACTGATTTCTGTAAACGTGTCCATGGCTTGCCTGGTACTGTGGGGCTTGTCCCTACCAGCTTGTCTCAGCTCATCTTAGTAAGGAGTTTGAAATGTGGGAAAGATGGAGGTGGGGACTTAGAAGGGCCTGGCAGCTATAAGGGAGGTGGGAGGAGAGAGAAAGGACGACTCTCTGGAGTGCCTGTGCTGTTCTATTCTTGCAGAGGTACCAGGGGGAGAAGGAACACAGAAAGTAGAGTCATAAGGAGTCTCAGTGGGTGGGGATGGGAGGAGGCAAGGGCTATGGAGGGAGAGAAAGAGGGAGGGAGGAAAGGAGGCCCTGTCCAGCTCCCTGGATAGTCACCAGCCAGAGGGGAGAGTATACAGAGGAGCTGGACTAGAGTGGAAGACAGAATGAAGGGTTAGTAGGGAAGGGCAGAAACGGCAGGTGACAAAGTCTGCACAACTAAGCCATCAGCGGGAGGGAAGCAAAAGGAATTTCCATGTTCTTGATAGGCAGGTAAAGAGCCAGGCTTCTAGAGACAGACAAGCAAGCATCTCTGTTTTGAGTGTCCTTTTCTCTCCTTGTTTCTCCCTGTCTCTGTGTCTGTGTCTCTGTGACTCTCTGTCTCTGTCTCTCAATGTATATGTGTATACAGGTGTGTGTGTTTGTACATTCATGTGGAGGCCAGAGGTCAGCCTCTGATGCTCTTATGCCATGCCTTAGGAGTCAGTCAACTTGTTTTTAGAGACAAGGTCTCTCACTGAGACCTTCAGATCACAGATTAGTTTGGATGGCCAGCCAGTTAGTGAGTCCCAGGATCTGCCTGTCTCCACTTCCCCAGTGTTGGGATTATTAGTGTGTGTCATCATATTTTTTTTGTATTTATTTCAGATTTTTCTTTACATGGATCCTGGGGATCAAAATCAAGTCTTTGTGTTTGTAAGGTGAGGGCTACCCTGCTCTGCAGTAGCCTTTAGGCTCCTCTTTCCCAGGGGAACAAGCTGATCTCTCCTGGTCTTCCTTAGTGTCTCTGGGATGTGAGGGAAATTGGATTTGACTCCTGCTGATCTGAAACCTGCCTAGAGTTGGAAATTCTCTGGCCTGGCTTGGCCTTTTGCTGTTTTGGGGAAGTTAGGACAGCTGGGAGCCAGCTGTGGTTAGTACTTTGCACACTAGCAGCTTTGTGGACTCTCCTGTATGGCTTAGAAACAGATTTCCATGGCTGTCCACCAGCACTCCAGCAGAGCAGGGACAGCTGACTCAGCATGATCTGGGAGGAAAACTGTGTGTGAACCAGAACAGCTGGCAAACCTCACCTGAGACTAAAGTGAGACAGCACCGGGAGAAGGCTAAGGGGGTGTGCTGAGGTTGAACACCCTGGGCTCTGACCATGTCCAGCCAGGTCCACTCATCCCAGCTGAGCATTCACAGAGAGCTGGAGCCTCCAGCATGGATTACTGTGACTTCATCCTGGAGACATGTCCCTGTTCTGCATTACTCCAGTACTGGTATGTCCTATGAACAGGGATGGAGAGGCCCAGAAACCACCTAGGAAGGGCTAGAAGCTACTGGTTTGAAGGCAGAGGGAGCTATAAAGTGATCTAAAAGGTCCTATTAGGGCAAAGAAGTTCTCTGAAAAACCTAGGTAGCTGGTGAGGGCTCCTGTCTCCGTGGTCCTATCATCTACTTGAATGTCTGAGATACAGGCCTGGGGCACTGATGTCTGAAACAGTAACCAATACTTTCCTGGTAGCACTCTCTTGACAAACAGGCTGGAGGCCTGGGGAGGCTGTCAACAGTGTCAGTGGGGGATGAGGCCATGGGACAGGTCATCTTTTATAGAGAGTTTGGAAAGGCAGTCTTCCTGAAAGTGTCTAAGAAAATCCAACAGCTAGAGAGGCCTACAGTTGAAAGTACCTAGATACTCAGAGGTGGAAGTTACAGGGTGGACCCTGGTTAGCTTCCCATTCCTGGAATCTGAGTGATTGTTTGAAGCGAACTGCCAGATGACTCAGTTCCATCCCTGTCTGAAGCAACCAGGCTTACATATCCCCTTTTCTCTCCTGCTTGGTGCTTTACAGTTTACAACTGCTTTGGTTTGATCTAAGGTCACAGTGACTGCTGAATACATGAGGAAGGAAGGAGCTTTGCCATTTCATAGAAGAGGAGGTGGAGGTTAGAGAAAGGTGATTCCAGCTTTCATTTCTACAGCATATTTGATCAAAGGACAGGGTTGGATGACAAATACTGATGCTGAAAAGGGGACCTACTTTCTGAAACTAACTCTGGGTCCATCCCTGCCCAAGGAAAAGAGTACAGGGATGCCTGTGACTTCTATAATCCTCTAGACTTGCACATACCTGTCTGTCTTACCTATTGGAGAAAGGAGCTTGGCCACCCTGAGTGCTAGCTTTGAGGCTGTGCACAGCATGGCTATATGTGATGGGGTCAGGGATATAGGGTTCAAAGGAAATGAATAACATGGTCAGAATGTTGATTCAGGCAGAAAAGCCTTGAGAATAATAAGAAAGGGAACTAGAAAATGTCCCCAGGTAGGCAAGACAATGCAAGGGCTCTCTCGGCAGACAGAATAAGCAAGTGAGAGTCCCTAGACTTCACTAGGGCAATGTGAATGAGGGAGTGAGATGCTTGGCCTGTCCAGAATGCAGCCTATGCCGAATTAAAGGTGGAAACCTGGAGTTACCTTTCATAATTGCACATCTCAGTATGTACCTATTTACTCAAAGACCTCAGTAGTTTCCCTTGGTTACCAAAGAACAGACTGTTGAGTACGCCATTCAAGATTGTGAACAACAGGACCCTAGCCTGCCTTTGTGGCTAGTGGTTCCCCTGCCTGGCTCTGGGATACCCCATCCTTGAGCCATTCATGGTTTCTTGGGCCTGCTGGTTTGAGTTCACACACAGTGCCTTTGCACAGACTGACTGCTACTGGCCAGTCTCTTCCAGCTGTAAACTCCTTGAATTTACAAGTCCTGCTCAAATGCCCAATTTTCTCTGCTGTGTCACTGACTCTCCTAGGCAGAGTTATTCATTTCTGTGCTTCTGTCACTTAGCCCTGGTACAGATTTCTGTCTTGATGCTATTTTGTGGTGCTCCAATTGTTAATACAAGGCAAGGCTGTGATTTAGTCACCTTTCCATTTTCCCTAGCTAGCTATGCAGAATCCAACACAGGGCCTCATTCTTCACTGGGTGAGGACCAGATGGAAAAACAGACTCTAGAACAAGACTGCCAAGTTGGGCCTTCCCCGCCTCCTGTTAGCCGCACCAACTTAACATCTCCTTGCCTCTTATTGTCTCATTTGGAAAAAGAGATAATATCCCCAGGGTCATTATAAGGGTTAGAAGAGAGTATATGCTGAGCTCTAGGGCAGTGGCCCTGGATAAACCTCCTGAGAGTGCTTACTACAAAGATGGCAATCTTCTGAATAAAGGATGCAACGTGGAAGCTGCAAGCTGGTCACATTTCTCCTAAGTGACCTATAAAGAACTCAAAAGGGAAACCTGGTTCAGGGTGGACAATGCAATCCTGACAAGACGTGAATGCAGGACCAGTTGCTAGCCAAGGGCCTGCAGAACCAGATCAGTAGGTCTCAAAGAAAGGTCTCCAGACCAGCAGCAGTAGTCCTATCTGGGAATTTGCTAGAAAGGCTGGTTCTTGGGTCCCACCCCAGTCCAATATACTACATCAAAACTGAGGGGTCGGGGGCGGTGGCAGTTAATCTTCAGAAGATTCCAACAGACTCTCAAGTTTAGGACCACTGGGCTAGATGTTGACCACCTCCTGTTACTGGTGTATAGAGTATGCCTTAAGATTTCAAACTTGTCATTGCATAACAATCATGGACCTCTCTGGAGGCTTGAGCAAATCCCAAGTGAAACATAGAAACACATGCCTGATTCTATGAAGTAACATGTAATGCTTCTGACTACCTCTGCACTAAAGAGGGGGCCCAAATGCCAGTGGATGTCCTCTTTCCCTTTCCTACAAAGGGGTGAGCAGAGAGAAGCCAGTTCTGGGTGCTGGTTTTGCAGAATAATCCCTGAGCTTTCTGGAGCAGAGGGGAGGGAGATTCATTGCCAAGTCTTGGGAACTCTGGCTTTGAGGTACACACAGTGTATACCAGGGTGTCCGCTGGGTGTGGGGACAGTGAGCATGGAGGTAGTGCCACTAAGCTATGGTTGAAGCTCATCTAGAGGAAAAGGTAGGGAAGTATGAGGATGGGCCTGACTGAAGGAGAATTTGGCTGGGGTCCAGCATTCCCATAAAAAGCTTATGCAGTGATCAGGTTGGCCCCAGCCTCCCAGGGAAGGCTTGGAATGCCAACTGAGAGAGTAAACCTTCAGGGGGTAAAAGTGTGGATCTGTACATTTTGAATGTACTGACTGAGGCACAAAATTAATAACTATATCCATGAGGATGGAGGAGTAGGAAAGTTCCTGTGATATCCTTTAAATATAACCAATTTACGATGATGTCGGGAGGGCAGTGTCTAGACCTGGCCAATGGCATCATCAATATCATGCAGAAACTTGCAAGATCAGAAGATTAAATGCTCAGGCCCCATCCCAGACCTGGCCAAGGAGAAATTCTTGGGTAGAGCCCAGTATCTTATTTGTAAACTGTCCAGGAGACTGAAGAGTGCCCACGTTAAAGAACCTCTGGTTTAGGGCATGGGTTGAAGCCTTTCTCTTGCCTTGAAGAAGAGGGGCACTATGTACCACAAAGATCCCCCTCTCTCACCTTGACATAGACCCCTGCCATTTGGTGTCCACAAAGGGTGATGGGGGGTCAGACCTGGATAAGGAAGTCTCTGATGACAGAAGAACCAGCAGCCCTGCCAGTGGTGAGGGGGAGGTGAGGGGGACATGGGGGGGCTGCCACAACTGATTTTCTTTTAACATGAAAGCCCAAAGGAGGCCTGAGTCGCCTCGCCATTGAAACTGGTAAATTACAGGATGATGATGGTGATATTACCAATAATGATGATAATAGCATCAATCAGGTGGGGTCAGACAGGCATTTTCCCATTTTGGGTCAAGGGGGAAGGTTCTAGCTTTGTGGTGCTCGCTTCTGAGTTAGAGAAAGGCTGGATCCCAGCCAGCCCCATTTTCCTGCTGGGAGTGCAGCTGAATCTCCCAGCTCTTTGTCTCTCCACCTGCGAGCTCCACCCTACAATCAGTCTGCCTTGAGCCTGGGCAGGTAAGGACTGGAGAGGCAGTCGAAGGGGTAGCACATCCTTCTCCTCTGCCTGACTATTCTCAGGCTCACAGAAGTCAATCCTGGAGTGCAGGAAACAGCCCCAGGCAGCCAAAGGAGACTTTCACCAGGATGGGATCTGCATTGCAGTTAGGTGAAGGCCCTAGAGCTATGTTGGCCTCCACCATCTAGCAAGCAAGGCACAAAAAGAAACCAGAAGCACAGACTGTATCAGGTGGGGTAGGAGCCTTTAAATGCCTTGGGTTAGACTCTTTAAGTTCTCTCTTCCTTTTCCACCTGAGAATGGACAGAGCAGGGAACCTGGACGTCAAGGATGGGACATCTGCTAGTGCCTTCCACTCTAGGCTCAGCTAAGCACATGGCCCAGGGTCATCACTGCCTTCCTTCAAGGTTGCCAGGCATGAAACACTTCCCCAAATGCTGCAGCCTTTCCAGAAGGAGCAAAGGGAACAGGTCTCTGCCCTCTTACTGCTTTAGCCCTGCCTCCACTGTGGGCTTCAAACAGGAGGAAATTAGCACTAGTCCTCCTGTCATCGCAGGCAGTGACTTGTGAACATGTGCTTGGGTTTCTTCTCTTCCACAACAGAGCTTTAAAGCAGCTCGCTTGGGGCTTGTATTTTTTTGTTTAATAACTGTGTGTATGTTAAAGTCATTAAGGTTGGGAAGGGGGTGGAGTGGGGAGTAAAGGCCATTATATGGGAGAAGAAAAATGACCTGTCTTCAGGCTATCGGCAGAGGAAACGCCTCTGCATCACCAAGGGGAGAGGAGCTGGGCAGAGGCAGGCACGGGTATCTCTCTGGTGCGGGGAAGGCAGGAGGAGCTCCTCACAGGGACTGCACTCGGCTCTTCTAGGATTCAGCAGTGCCCATGGCCACATGTGAGTGGACTGCCATTGTCCAGGTGTTAGAGAGCCACCAACAGAAAAGACAGCTTGGCAAGAACAGTGGGGACCTGATGCAAGTGAACGCCATACACTGGATGGTGTGGTCGTCACCCATATCTCACAGAAGAGGAAACCGAGTCAGCGTGCTTAGGTGTCCTGTCCAAGTCACACAGGTAGCATGTGGTGCCGAAAGAATGGAGACAAAAATTCCTCTCACCACAACCCAATCGTCAGACTCTGCTGTACACAAGCCCCGCCACAGCTTAAGGCCTAGCCCCTACTTCACAGTAAGCATGAAGAGCCAGGACGGACACCTGGTGGGTGTACAGAGGACTATGGGGAAGGGAGTGGGAGTCAGGGGTAAGAAGAGCTATGGTCTTTGTGAAGTTCAGCTTGGGCTTATGACATCTCCTTCTGGGAGGAGTGAGGTGATGTGGACTAGCCCCTCTGAACTCCAAACTTCCAGCCTTCTGAGTCTCCCTAGCACATCAGAGATACCACCTTCTAGACTTGAACCTGTAGACTCTTTCTTCTAAAGGAAAAAGATTATATATTGAGGGCCATCAGAAGCAGCAGAGTAGCAACTGCCACTGGGCTCTGAGGACCACGATCCCCACCTCCTGAGCCAAGCAACAGCTTTCTCACTCTGCCTCACTCTGGCCAGCCAGGCTGAGCCAAGCCCTCTGAGGACAAGGTGCCCTTGGGTTCCTTCCTGGGGCTGGAAAGAGAGGGGCAGAAAGTGGCTAGGGAAAGGTGGAGTTGTCTACCCATTTGTCTTGGAGAGCAAGACCTGAGGGATATGTACTGTTTTCTAGGACACAAACTCCCAATCACAGCTCAAGTGACAGCTCTCCTTTCTGTGTTAGGGCAGCCTGGGAAGATGAAAGACCAGCCCTGGTGGCCCTCCAACCTCTTCCTCCCAGCTCCTCAGCCAAAACATACTGTGAAAGGACCCCTGACCTTGACTTCATACTTTCTCTGTACAGCTCCTGTCACCCTGCTCACTTCTGACCTCCCTGAGGGGTAGACAGCTGGGTGATTTAAGGATCACCAGCAAGAAAGGTACAAAGGTCAGAAGTCAGGGCTGGAGTTCCACCTCTCCCCACTGTCTGCAAGAGGCCCTCCTCCTACAGCCCACTTCTCCGTCTCCAGACCAGGCTCCTTCCAGCCTAAGACCCCTGCCAGGGCAATGACAAGGTCTGGACATAAAGACTAAGCACAGCCTGAAAAATAACCCTCAGTGTGTACAAATGCCTATCTTTCAAGGTTCTTCCTTTTTGGAGTTTTGCTGGAAAGGAAAGGCTATGTTCCTGGAAGATCTTTGATTTAGAAGTTCTTTCTATTATCTCATTTCAATTCCTCTCCATTCTAGCTGCTTTACAAACTAGTTTAGTCTTTGCTTCTCCTTTATCCCCACTTTAACTGCATAGATTAGCTCGGCTCAGCTAAGCTGAGCCCCAGAACTTAGGACCTGGGACACGGTGAGACAACCCAGTGCAAGGAGAGGGACAGTTGGCCTATCGCTCCTTGAGCTCAGAACCATCAAAACCCTGCAAGGGCTGCACTTCAACTCTCCAGCTCTGTAAGCACTGTCTTCCCGTTAGCAGGGAGGCCAGCAAATGAAACTGACGGAACACAGCTCTGGAAGAGCTTTACCACACAGTGTCATCACTGTGTAAGTAGGGAAACTAGTTAATAACCAAACAGGGGTTCTGTGCTCATTTCTGTAGACTCAGGAAAACAAAGGGGTTGAACAGGGAATCCTCCTCTAATTTATCCAGTTTCCAAACCATTCCTAGCATGGGTAGTGCAGCCAGATGGACCCAGCCAGCAGGCCTGGTGAATGAGTATACACAGGGTGGTCATGTCTGTGGCTTGGGGAATAAGTAATGGTCAGGAGGCCAGAATCAGAAAAAAAAGTTATCACCAGGCCATCTCCACACGCTGAGTCCCACCAGCTACCAACCTCCTAGCCTGGAACAGTTGTCCTCTCTTACCCATTTGCCCAGGGAGAACCAAGAGAGTTACATACCAGAGGAAGGCTGATGATATTCAATGTGGCAGAGCCAGGGAGAGCTCTGCTGGGGCTCCCTCCTTCCCCCACTGAGGGCAAAGTCAGAAGAACAAAGGTCACAGATGGACTTGCTTCAGCTTCTGAGAACACACATGTGTTTTGGGGGGGAGGGGAGAAGGGGAGGAAGACTGAGGACTGGCAACTTAGAAAGGAGAAAAGTTACCAGTGGCTTATAAAGCAGACAAGGTTCATTCGCATCACAACGAGGGCAGAGAGCCCCATGGAGCCACTTTCTTGACTGTCACCAACATCTCATTTCACTCTCATTCTGCCTTCCTGTCTCTTTTTTTCTCTTTCCCCCTTGACCTTCTTCTGCAGAGAATGAAGGAGAGAGGAGGAGGAGAGGGAGCCGGAAACAGGTCTGCAGGGCCTCTTCAGACTGCTGACCATCAGCCGCTGAGAGCCGATGTGACAGAAAAGAAATGAAGGGCAGAGGTGGGAGAGCAAGCAGATGTCAGCAGCTGTAGCCCAGGCCCACCAAACCCCACAAGGTCCCATGCTGTGGACCTGGAGCAGGAACCAGGTGCAGGGATGGTGCGGGGCATCCTGCGGGGAGCAGGGGCCTGACTTCTGCACACTCTGCCGGTTAAATTCTTTTTGCCTGGGAAACAGATCATAGAAAGCGTCTGTGTGAAGCTTGGGGCTGAAAAACTGTTTTCCTCAGGGAGCAGATGTGAAATGTTCTGTAGCAATTTACAAAACTGCCTTTTTCACCTAGGCAGTTGAGAGGTGGAGTGTACTGCTACAGGCTTTGGTAGGGTCCTAGGCTCCTAGATTGTTACTACCTTACATTCTGGGATGGCGCCACTTAGTGCAGTAGCCACTTGCCACACAGAATGCTTTACCTGTACATTAATTGAAAGTAAGGAAACCAGAAATCCAGAGCCTCGGATGCACAGACACATTCCAATCTCCCTATAACCACTTATTCATAGCAAAGTTGAGATTTATTTTTTTGCCATAGGAAGTTATGTTGGGCAGTACCATTCTAGAAAGTTCTTACTAGACAACTGAATGAAGAGCCAATCTACAGAATGGGAGAAAATCCTTACCAGCTACACATGTGACAAAGGGTTAATATTTGTAATAGACAGAGAGGAAAAAAAAATGAAAGAAGAAATGAAACAGCTCCACCAATAAATGGGCCAATAGAACACACAGTTCACAAAGGATGAAATGCCAATGGCTATTAAACTATGAGAATCAAAACTATATTGATCACTGCTGGGTGTGGGAGAGTTGGCCTTCTTTAAGGGAGTGATGCTAAATAGGCTGACCAGGCTCCAGTGGATGAACTCACATGGAGGGATATCTGGGGACACAAACTTGACTCAATAGGTCTTAGTGTAGACGACAGAATGCATGAACTCCGGTGGGGGGTGATGTGGGGGCACAGATAGGGAAGGGGGTATAAATATGATTAAGATGTATGAAATGCACAAAAATTCAATAAAAATATATATTGAAAAAAATATTGAGATGCCATCTCACCCCAGTCAGAATTTTGATCACTAAAAAAACAAATAAGAAATGCTGGGATGGAGGTAAACAAAAGGACCTCCTTCCACATTGTTGGTCAGAATGTAAATCAATCCAGCCACTTTGAAAGTTTCTCACATAACTAAAACATGTCTTCGATATGACCCAGCTAATACTGCTCCTGGGTAGTTACCCAAAGGCCTCTAAGTCAACATGTCACAGAGATACTTCCTGTCAGTGTTTACTGTAGCACTATTCACAATAGCCAGATTATGGAACCAACCTAGGTGTCCATCAACAGAGGCATGGATAAAGAAAATGGAGTTGACATACACAGCGGGATTTTTTCAACCATGATAAAGAACAATGTTATGTCATTTTCAGGACAGTGGATGCAATTGGAGGTCATCTTATTAAGTGAGTGAAGCCAGTCTCTGAAAGGCAAATATCAGACATTTTCTCCCATTTGTGGTTCCTAGATTTTAAATAGTCACATAAAATAATGTGTGTGAGTGACATGAAAATAAAAGTGAGACTAAGAGGTCAGAAAAGAAAGGTCGGGGGTATCGGGAAACATGCTCAACATTCAATATATACTTATAGGGAAACTTTAAAAGTCATTTTACAAAGAAAGTTCTTACTGGAGTGCCGCTTCTGTTCTCAGTTTCCCTGGATATCCACTCAGTGGTGCTCCTGAGGGATGGGGGACCAGTGGCCCTGAGAATGGGGGATGGATAAGTTGAGATGATGATGAGGAGGAGGAGGAGGAGGGAAGAGAGCTGTAAGAATGTTTCTTTCTGCCAGCCCCCAGGCTTTCTTTAGCCCAGGAGCCTCTTTCTAGTACTAAGCTATTCAACCCGTCTGGGAGGAGCTGGGGTTGTGCACAGCACTGGGATCCATCAGGCAGCTACAGTCAAACGAGTTTTGCAATAACACTCTGCCTCCCATCCACACCCCTGCTTATAAAAAGTAAAAGAAATTATACCAAGGCCAGCCCTAGATAAGGTGGGTGTGGTGTCATTAGCTAGCTTACTCATTGTGCCCCTGGCCTCCACTGAGGCCATGTAGGCAGGAATGGACTGGGGGACCCAGGCTGGGACAAGGCAGTTACGCTTCCCGATTTTAAAAGTGGGTGACATGATGGAGATGGAATGACAGATGTCAAAGGCAGGGACAGGCACACCCAGCTAAGATGCTCACAGGCATTGTGGGGAAGGGGGGGTGCTACTTACCTACCCCAGGAGGTCTCTGGGTGGAGAGAAAGCCAGAAGAGTGCTTGTGCACGTGTACACACATGTACCACGGTGTTCCAGGGAAATTTCTGAAAAGAATCTTTCATCCAATCTCTCAGCCTCAGCTACTCCTGAAGGCTCCAAGGGACCAACAGACCGTCCCAGCAAAACAGACTCTAGAGCCTCTAAAACCAGGGCCCGAGCCCCTCCAAGGCCAATAGTCCAATTAAGCCTTTTCCCATGCATGGCGGGGGAGGAAAAATGAATGTGAAGCCATTTCCTGTTCTTCTTCCAGGCACGTGTACATTTTCCCAAATAGCATGCTTGCTTTCACATCCTGCTCTGAAGATGGAGTTACCCAGAGACCCCAGATCCCATGCAGATTTTCTCCCAGGCTATCCTCTAGGCTGTAAGAACCTAACTGAATTTCTAAAGGAGTCTGTGAAAGTCTCACTTTCAGTGAGAAGGATCCATCTAGGAGGGGGAGCAGCCTCAGGCCAAAAGAGGTGGCCACCTTTCCTGGTGTTCCCATTTCTTCCTCCCAGGGGCCAGAGATACTTCAGGGAGAGCCTAGACCAGGCTCCTATTCCAGAGGTTTCTCCTCCTCACTGCAGAGCTAATTGGCATGCCTGGCATATATATATCTATATAGCTCTCTATAAATATGCACATTTTTATCTATATATATCTTTTCTTCTAAAGGCTTGGCAAGAATTCCCTAGAAACCTTTTCCATGACATAAAAGAAAACCAGCAGAGTCATTGGTTTGATGGTTCCCACACACACAGCTAGGGTTGACCTTTGCAAAACTACTGTTAGGAACTTAGCCCTTCAAGCCCCCAGCCCCTGACAAACAAAAGATGAAACTGGTTTTATTTAATCTGCTACTTCATTCCTTGTTTTTTTCTGTGAAAAGAAACCTATTTCCTTAAAAAAAAAAAAACAAGCCCTGTAGTTGAGCTTCAGCTGGTACCAAGAGGAAAGGAGCAGGGGAGCAGGGCTTTGGTGCTAAGGGACAGGTGAGGGCAAGCAGGCACCAATGGCTTTGCAGTGGGATGTATCTTATGGGTGGATGACAGAGTGTGTAGTGCTATCAAGATTTAGCCACCATTAGGGTCACAAGCAAAGATGTGGTAGGTCTGATGAGGACACTGTTGATAAACAGGAGAGGCACCAGGACGCTGCCCAGGGTTGGGAAAACGACCTTGGTAATGGCTCTCAGAGGGAGTTATCATCAGGCACAGAGTCTCAGAACACTGTCTTCATCGCCCTGCACCAGCATTTCTTGGAAGGAGGCCCAGGAAGGAAGGAGGGAGAAGCTGGGCTGGCTCTTCCATCCTTTTTTTCTATTCTCCCTCTGCTGGTAGAGGTTTGGGTAGGTGGAGACAGCGCCTATGACTTTTTTTGGTGGTATTAGGATCCTAGCCACATGCTGACACAATATTTAATACTGAAACAGGTTTTCTTTCCTTGATTTTCAAAGTAGGGATTGAGACAAAAGATTCATAAGCAGAGACTAGAAATGTGAAAAAAATATAGAATTAACAGAAAGAAGCAATAAATATAACGTGGAAATAAAAGAAACACCAGAAAATGATAAAACCAAAGCTGACTCCACCTCTGTGGCCTTCCATGGCCCATATCTCTCCTGCAAAGTTGGGCTGTTGTCCTTGCCATGGAGAAGGGAACTGGGCTGAGGCAGCGTTTAATGATGGAGTTGAGAATGTCCTTCAGGAAGGTGGCTTGAAGGCAGGGGGTGAGAGGAAGCAGGGTGGGGAGGAGGTGGTCCCACACCTGCAGAGAGGCAGCTGTGGATTAGGACAACACTGCTATTTTCTACAAAATCCTTTCCTATGAGAAGGCAGGGATGGCAGGACAAAGCACACTTTTAAAGGTTTTGTTTATAAAAATTTTACACTGGAATCACAAGCAGCTTGCTTTCCTTGGAGAAGTCCCTGTGGTCCTCCACTCAGCATCTCCTAGGCCTCTCTTTGTTGGTGGTGTTCATCTTGAGGATTAAATAAAAGACCCAGGAGATGGATCCCAGGAAACCTCAGAGGTGATTAGGCCTGCAATTAGTCTACATCTGGAAAAGGTAATGGCTTCCAGGCTGGTGGGGGCATGCCACCAACTAGCAAGAGACTGATGTTTTCGGTTTCCTAGCACTAAGCACTGAACTCTCTTCCTTAGCGAGACTCTCTACTTCAGAGATAACAGCCACAGGACCTGAAGAGCAAATGTCTGTCAAAGAAAACGCTATTAGCATGAAACACCAGAAATTCTGTCCTGCTCTGCTTCCGTACAGCTCTCAAAAATGGACCTTATGAAGGCAAGCCTCAAGAATGCTCAGCCAAGTCTTCCTAAGAGAGATCAGAACAGCCAGAGCTATGTGAAGACGTTGGCAAGGCTCTCTGCCCTCCTTCCTGCTGGGACAGTGACCAGGATATGAAGAGCGCTCCTGGCATGTTTGTTCTTCATCTGCAGGACATTAGCAAGTCTCACACTCCTCAGACGTATCCTGCCTCTGCTGGTCCTCTCTTTAAAGCCCAGATCAGACTAGTCCTTTCTTTTCTTTTGTCATGATTGGTATCTTTCTCTACCATTAAATATGTGTCATATGGCACTGATGGGGAGAAGGACAGAGGCTGCTGAGCAGCAATTAAAGTGAGTAACTGCAGGACACAGGACACAGAGTACAACAGTGGTTAGCAAGGAAAATGTCTACTGATTGTGTGAGGATGTGAATCAGAGGGCCAGTAAGGAGAGAAGGTTCGAGAAGGTGAGAATATTAGCCTCTTACTCTCATTCAAAGGTATGTGCACCAAGCCCTTCCACACCTGATCTCACTAAACCTACCCTGGGATGCTGTAAAGTGGGAATCAGAGTCTGCAATGCCTCCATTTTAGAGATAAGACAATTGGGTGGCTTTCCCTAGGTCAATGGCTGTAAGGCTAGGATCCCAGGCTGCTTTCTTCCCACTCATATGGAATCACTGCCCTGGCACCAGAACCTTCCTGAGGTGGTTGTTTTCATGTCTCTAGGGAAGTGAGAATGAGGTAAACGGCCTCATGCCTTCAGGTAGATTGTGAGTACCGGAGAACAGGCCTACTGGCCTGTGCTTTCTTCCCCCACTACCAGGCACTTACAGGTTCATATGCAATAGGCATTTGGAGCACTGCTGAATAATGCATTAGGGAGGACACCAGGAAGGACAGCATTAGGGAGTAGTGGCAGCTGGGGGCTGAGTCATTGACTCACCAGAGAAGCAAAGCAAATCGGGTGGTCTTGTAACTGACCCAAGGGCCTAGGTTGACCTACATGCAATATCCTTACAGAAAGCCCAAACCTGGAGGTGGTTTACCATGCATGTTTACCAGGCTGGCCAGACTGGCACACCAGCCTCCCTTGCTCACATATCTGAGTCAGTGAAAACAGCAAGTCTGAGGCAGAAGAATGTGCATATGCTGTGTGTGTTCTTGTATATGCGGGTGCCAGCGTGTGCAGGTGTGCAACACTTTGGGAGTCATTCCTCAGGACACTGTTTACTTTGTTTTGTGAGACAGGGTATCTCATTGGTCTGAAGTTTGCTGGTTTCAGTAGGCTGGTTGTCCAACCAGCCCCCAGAATTTTTCTATCTCTGCCTCCCCATGGCTGGGATTACAAGTGTACCACCATATTTGGCTGTTTTACACGGATTCTGGAGATCAAAGTCAAGCCCTTATATTTGCACAGCAAATAATTTAGTGACCGAGCTATTTTCCCAGTCCTGTAAACAGCTCTAATTTCTGGAGCCCTCTCTTTGCCCAGCACTACTCTCCAAGATTAACATACCTGGCCTTGTGAGATTTTTTTGAAGCAACTCGGGAAGGTAAGTATAACCATTCTTCTCACTTTTCAGATGGGAACCCGAAACTCAGTAAGATCACCCAATTTGCTCCATATTGTCTACTTAGCAGGTAACAAGGACCTGCCCCAAGAATGTCTGAGTCTTGTGATAGCCCTCTTCCCGAGCACATGCTGCCTCTGCCCCCATTGCCTACCACTCAGGTGTTGCAGAAAGAGCCCCCACCTCCTGAAGCAGGCTTTGAATAATTAGGGAGAAGCTGTAGGCTGGCAGGGAGCAGATCTTCATCAAGCTATTCAGGAGCAGGAGAAGTATCTCCACCCACTACACAGCCTTAGGCTGGCAGTCTCTCTCCTTCCCCACACTTCTGGTTCTCGTGTTTTGTGTGTGTGTGGTGTGTGTACATGTAAAATGAGAAGCATCTTGTGGGAGGGTAGAATCTTCAGCTAAAGATCATCACTAACACAAAAGGCAACCTGAAGCCAAGCCAGGAGGACTCTGCCCAACTGCTGTGGCATGTGTGGAGAAACGAGACTAGGAGAGGGAAGGTTGGAAAGGAATGTCTTTCTTCATATCTAGTGGCATTTATAAGTCGTATGTCTCTGCCCAGACCCATGCCCCCTCTCATTTATTCCGATTCTTTTCTGACCTTGTACAGAGAGCTAGATGGCTTCTGATGTGACCTACTGAGCTGTCCCAGAAACGTATCTTACATGAATGAATGGGAAAACAATTTCACCTGGAATCTTGGCTTTCTCCTATGGAAAATTAAGTTATCGTAGTACCTATGTTATGGGGAGGGTAGGAACCTTAATGAGCTGTGCTTGGAACCATGGTTGGCATAGCTGATATTCAGAAGATGCTGTTGCCTTGAGCAGGATTTCTTAATCTCTGCACTGCTGATCCCATGGAGCAGATAATTCTTTGTTGTGTTGTTGTGGGTGTTGTGCACAGCATGGAATGGTTAGCAGCACCCCCGCCCTCTCTCTACTGAAAGCCAGTGGTGTCTTCTGTCTAGGACATAGCAACCAACAGGTATCTCCAGATCTTACAAATGTCTACAAAACCAGCCCCTGGTAAATTACTGGATTGATATAATTAGTAGTGATATAAACAACAATGTATTGAAAGCACATGGTGCAGACCCATAGTAGGTCCCATTATTTTTCATGAGTGAGTGAATGAACATATTAAGGAACACACTAAGCTGTAAGGTATAGTTCTGTACTCTCAAATCTTTGGCTGTTTCAAGAGTATAGGCTGTGAACTTCTGGACCTGAAGAGTGGATGGAATCAGCTGGGGAAGTGACTGTGAGCACCTTCCATCCTCAGTTGGTTTCTCTGCTGCCTCAGTACAGACAGGGCATCCACTGGGGTTGGACACTCCAGGGGGATGGATTGCTATGAGGATGTCTTCAGTTTTTGTTGGGGAGCTGTGACTGATGGAATTGGATGCATCCCCAAATATCCCAACTCTTTGCTGACAGCCAATAGGAATACAAGTAGGAATAAGTCCTGTGTCACTGAGAGGCACAGCTCACACCTGTAAGCCCCTTGGGCTCACACAGTGAAGACTTCTTAAAACTGGAGCAGAGAGACAGCCTACCCTAGGACGCCTACTTTCCTTTCTCCTCTAGTTTCCTCTCTCCATCCCTTTTAAAATATGTATTAAATATCTTCTACCTTATTTGGTATATCAAGGCCAAGAGGGCAAAGGTCCTAAAATTGCCAAGTATTATGAGAGTGAGAAGAGAAAAAGGGCATTCATAACACTACACTCCCAACAGGTACTACTCACTGGGCGCATGCTCTGTTTGGGTGCTGATTTGTGTTTCTCATGGATTAACTTATCTGCAGATCCCTCACCCCAAACCTGAAGAGCAGAAATTATTTTCAATTTACAGATGAGGAAACAGGCACAGAGAGGCGAGATGGCTCTCACTGTGTCACACAAGGATTGACACATCCAGAGTCGAACCCAGGGCCAAGACTTGTCTTACCTTTGGCTCTAATGGCACAAGATCTTGGTGCAATGAAGCACCCTGAAAGGAGCTCCCTAGAGCACAGGAAGATGAGCAGGTGTCATTGCCTGTAGAGTGCCAAGGTAGGATTCCAGAAGGCTATTCCCCGATGGGATGCTATCCCCCTGCCACATAGCTGACTTAGGTCAGTTCAGCTGATGGGACCAACTCTCTGTCCTAATCTCGTTCCCCGGTTCTTTACTCAGGCCACTTACTGCCTCTCCTCCTGCCTACCCTGTTTGATTTGGCTTTAGAGTCACAATAGTGACCCACCCTGTGCCTCTGGAAGGTGTAGTCCTCGGTAGCCTATCTTTCCATAGTTCCTGGGCAGAGCCCTTGCCTAGGCCCAGTGCCTTGCATCTGGCTTCTTTTAAATGTGTCTTTTTCTCCTATCACTGACAAGTTTGGAGATGGGGGATGTGTATGGTATGCATATTTGTACATGTATGCATATGCACGAGTGTGCAAGAGCACACATACATGTGTGTATACAGGTGTCCATGTGTCCATGTGTGTGTCTGCATGTGTGTGTGTGTGTGTGTGTGTGTGTGTGTATGTGTGTGTGTTCATGGTAAGTGCTCCTGTTACCTAGGGTATACACTATCTGATAGCCAAGCAGGCTCAACAACATTTTACCATCTGTCACTTGAGCATTTTATTTTTAGTTAACCAAAAATTATGTTCTTATCTTCTATACTTAAACTGGTGAGAATAAGATGTTTTGACTGAAGGATGAAATTGGGGTTAGAGTGGAAGCTCCAAAGTACACTGTCCAAAATCCACTGATAAAGTATCCCAAGAATTTGGGGCCACAGACAGCTTTGAGAATCTGATGAACGCAACAAGCCCTCTACCTCAAACATTTTGCATACATATGTTTGCAAAACGCTTTTTCCTTTTTTGCCAGATCACGGCCACATGAATTGTTGAACAGAAGGTGAAAGTCGTATGTGTTTAGATATTGCATGCACTGTTTCCCTTGGGCCTCTCTGAAGGTTCCAGCTGCTCAGCCCAGTGAGCGATGAAATCCAGACAGACCTGGCCTTGCTTCCTCCGCTCAAGAAGAGTTAAAACTCAGACTTGAAATCACAGCCTTCTCATTGGTCAAATTTCTGTGTCAAGAGCTGTGGTGTTGACTTTATTCATTCAAAGTCCAGAGGACTGTACCTCCGTTTCCATGCTGGCCTCATGCAGATGAACTAACACAGCTAGGTGATGATCAGAGGGGACAAAAGACAGGTGCCTGCCATTACTGGCTGATGTCACCTAACCACTCTGGACCAGTTTCCTCTTCTATAAGGTTACAGTCCATAGGGCTGTTCATATTTCCAGAGGAGTTCAAAGTGAGCAGCATAGATATAAAAGCTCTTGCATAACTTGAACCCCTAAACAAGGGAGTTGTTAGTATCTTGGCATTTAGACCATGACTAGGAGACTCATCATACCCAGACCAGTGCCTTTGGGCCTAGAATCCAGGCAGGAGACTAAGAGTCACTTTTACTTCAAAGTGGTAAATAGAGGCCCAGGATAAAAAAAGGTCAGAGTAGTGTGTCACACTTAGGAAACATAGCTCTGGTCCTGTAGTCATTTGCTTTGGCTTCTGAGACTCCCCTCCCTAGGCCTAGGAAGAGGAGGTATGACCAGCCTCTTGTCACAGTTTTTCTGGGACTATGTGTGTGGTTTTGGGCCCTGGTCTACTACAACATGCAAATCGATTTCCAAGTTGCAGTGACGGGGAGACTAGAAGCTGCTTCCCAGAGTCTGTCTACTGCAAACGAGCTGATCTTGGGGCAAGGCCTGGTGAGAACAATTGCAAGCCAGAGACACCAGAGTAGGCCAGGCAGCAGCCAGATGAGGGTTATGCGGTGCTCAGGCTGCTGAAGCTGGGGGCCTGAAGGCAGGTTTATGAGATTAAAGCCAAGTGTCCAATAAATAATTTAGCAGCTTACTGCACAAAACATACAGGCAGTGTAATAGCTACTATCTCCAGCAGTCTGATGTGTACACACATTTTAAATGCACACCACTTTCCTCCTCATGTTCCGTTTGATGTGGAATCCAAAACCAAATAAGGAGGAGGAAAAGAACTTCTCTCCTCCACCTTGCTGGAACCGTCACAAAGGCCGGGCAATGGGAACTAACTCCAGCTATGAACTAATTATTCAGGGCTCTGTTTGGGTCCCCCTTGGCTCCTCCTCCTCATCTCCTCCCCAGTCTACTCTCATTTGCTGTTTGTGTACGGAGGGAGAATCTAAAATCTTTAATTATTCATTCAGAATTTGGTTTTCAGCTCCCAGGGGTGCCTTTTATTGAGCAAAGCTGGCTCTGGGTGCTATATCCTACTGTCACAAGTGGCTCACTTGTGGGTGCAACTCAAAAGCTGAGATAAAGAAGTATCACTGCCACAGCACCAGAGTCCAGGGTGAAGTTTAATGAACCAGAAGCAGTGGTAACAGATTGGTAAGACTTGGTCTCGGCTACGAGAGAGGCAAGAGTAGAATAGATGGAAGGAGGAAAGGGTCAAGGTGGATGTTGCAAAGACGGTGGGTGAGAAAAGGCAGAAAAATTCGGATGAAGTTGTTGCAGCATGCAGAAGCATCAGTGGCAGTCGGGCAGGTGGAGGCACATGTGTTCTTCACAGTCATAAGAGCTAGGAGATGACAAAGGGAACATTCCTCTTCTAACTGGAGACAGTACCAGTTCTGATTAGAGTTAGGAATGACAGGTTTTGGGGCACCAGTGTGAGGAAGGCAAGAAGAGTTCCCGCCAGCTTTTACGGAGACCTGGGGGGTGGCATTATTCACCACTGTTAGGGTGGTCTTGACTCTCCTACAAGCAGTGCAGGCCACAGGCCCCCAGCTTGCTAGATCCAGACACTTCCCAGCTCCCCCTCCCCGTGTTCTGAACCTTCCTGGCCTTGGCTTTTACCGCCAGTGGCTGTGGTTTATCTCCTGTTGTTTATGGCCTGGGACGGGCTGCCACAAATAGCTCCCCAAAGAGTGGGGAGAAGCAGGCATCTGCCATTCTAGGAAGCTCTTTCCAGAAATGAAAAGGACAGTCATCAAATGTTTCAGGGGGTATGGGTGGGTAGCATGCATCATAAAAAGCATAATGGACTAAGGCCAATACAGACTGGCTGTAGCTCAGGGGCGTCTGCTGAGCTCAGACATAAATATCGGGGAGGCACCAAGGAGACAGGTTTTTTATTTCTTTGATTTGATGGTAGAGGAGGTTAGGCGTGTTTTTCCTTCACTTCTCTGTCTGTGGCCATTCCTCTGGGGATAACGTCAATCTGCCTGAGACTGAAGCTGCCCACGGTTTATGACCTCAGTAGGGGCAGGAGTTATACTGCTGGAAAGACTGGAGGTAAGGAGGATTTGAGAATAGCTAATGCAGCTTATAGGATGAGTCAAATTTGGGGATTCTAGCTGTACCATCCAAGTTCTTCGACAAATGAGGTGAGTGCAGCCGTGTGGAGGGTATGGCTGAATGCACATGTGAGGACCTGAGGACTTGCCCAGCACCAGGCCACTTCCAACATTAAAGGAACCAAAACCATCCACAAAAACCCCATACATGTTCAACATCAGGTATCAGGAGAAAAGCACTTGATAGTTAATGAAACATGCATCTATTAAAGCCTTGACCACACACAGTATTCCTGGGTTTTATATTAAGAGTGCTCAAGTTCTTGCCTAATGTGGGCTACTGACCCTTTGCTGTACAACACACACTTGCCTTTAAGTGTATATTTACAGAGAATGATAGACATGCAGGGTGTAAGTGGTCATGCTTTGTCCCTGTCCCCGAGTCCTGGAAGACTTGTCCACCACCAGAGCAACTTTCAACATTAAAGGGATCAATTAATACTGTTTAGTGGGGACCATGACAAAAGCAATTTCAACAATTACCCAACAGAAATATTCCCCCAATGAGTGGCGTTCCAAAGATGCCACTTCTTATTAAGAAAAAGACATCCCTGTTCTTGGAACTGGCTTTAGTCACCCAGGACTCTGGCCCTGCTGCGAATAAAAATAGCAGAAACTGTGGCATTGGCACAAGGAGCCTCTATTCAACAATTTAGAGTGTGAGGAGAAGGGACTTGTACTGTTTTATACAGGACATGTCCTCTTTCTCGTCGCCATTCCTGAAGGGGTGGAAAGAAAAGTGACATTTTTCTGAATGCCATGGGGATGTGGGAGGCAATAAAACTGACTCTTTTGGCCTCTGGATGTAAGAGGACAGAGAGGGGGAATGGGGGGTTGTGTATGGTGTTCAGACCTGTGCTAAGCAGCTCAGATGTTCATTCAGCATGAAGGGCATCCTGTGAAAGTCTGACCATCTCTTTAAAGAGAAGAATACCAACTCTGCATTTCCCAGAGGTTATGCAGCTTAGCCAAGGTCACATACTCAGTAAATAATAGAGTGAGGACTTGAACTCAAATCATGGTCGTCTCACAATGACTGAAAAATACAAAAGGAAAAAAAATCAATAGATTATGGGTTGGAATTAAAATTATTTTCATTCTGAAGGTCAAAATAGCAAGACTAATGCAGCCCTCATGCCACTAGGGGCACATAAATATTCTAAGTGATAAGGGGTCACCACACAGATGCTGCTGGAGGGGGATTAGGAAACCTTTGGACATGACATGTGATTACTTCGGCTGAGGGTGAATGGGGTGTGGAGGGTCTTCAGCACAGAACTGGGCCATTCTCAATGAAAATTCGGTCTCTCTAGTCATACAACATGCTGAGGAGCACCAAGCACTCCTCCCCTAACTGTGCAGAATGGACTCCTCGATGTGTGCAGTTAACAGGCTCTATGTGGCTCTGGAGTTCCCTGGATGGGATCTGTGCATGGAATTGGCTATGAGTCAGGGTCTGGCCATCATTTACCTGGAAGTGATGGCAGCTAGGTGTATCAGGGCCTGGCTAAGGTTCAAGCTCTGCTCTGAGGAGACATTCACCTTCTTTCGGCCACTTGAAGTCTGAGAAAGAAATGATGATGGTATCTATTCTCTGGGTGATATCAGGTTAGACTAATGTGGAGACCTTCCTGGGAGCTGGCGTTTGACCATGAGCAGTCCTGTTGGCTCAGGAGTGTCTTTTCTAAGACTCTAAGAGCAGACACCTGACTGCTGCTCAGGGACTGGGCAGTGCTCCCTCCCCACAGCTGCACCTTTGCTCACTGGCATTTTAGTAAAGGCCCAATATAAATATAGAATGTATAATTTTCATATCATTCTGGGAAAATCCCAGGTGCACCCCATTAGCAGAGTTCCAAGGATGCCATTTTCATCCATGAAAAAGACATGCCGCACGGTGGTGCTTAGCTCGGGGCCCTATTAATAGCATTCCTAATTATATGGCTGCAAATTTAATTCATAGCAATGATTAGTGTCAGAATCAAAGGCATCAGGCATCAATATTGATGGAATTGTGTAAGCCCCATAAACAGAATGAGCATTCAGGCCCATCCCCTTGGCAGTAGTGTGCTGTTAACTATTGTATTAATGTCTCTTCCAATTTTGCCAGATCAAAATGACTCCATTTCTCAGTGACCTCCTCACCCCCACTGAAATCTTTGCCCAGTCATCTCTGAATGGGTATGACTGGCACACAAAAGACCCAAGACAATGTCTTTGAAGAAGAGCCAGGGGGCTCCGAAGATGCATGGGTGACAGGCCAGGCCCCTCGCTCTACACAGCAGCTTTTGGCCCTGTCAGTAGCTCTCTTTTGTGTCCCCTTCATAAAGCTCTGAGCAAACAACAATGCCCAGAGAAAGGGGAGTCAGCTGGGGACTGCATGTGGCACAAAACGCTGCCACCCCACCCATGATGACCACAAGGAGGCCTGAAGAGTGACACACAGCAGCGTGTGCTGAGGTGCTAGCTGCCATCTCACCTCTGCTCAACAGGGTGCAAAACGTTAGCCTCTTCCTTCTTCTCGTTTCCTCGAAAAGGCAAGTGAGAGACTGCAGCTGGATGAATGGATTCTTAGACGATCAATAAAGTATGAAAGCCAGTGATGAACTATAAGCCTGAGCTTTTTAAAAAAGTTTTTAAAATTTATTTTTATTTTATGTGTATATGTATTACATCTGCATGTAAGTGCATCCATGTCATGCAATGCCAGCAGAGGAGAGAAGAGGTTGTCAGATCCCTTGGAACTGGAGTTATAGACAGTTGTTAGCTACCATGTGGGTATTAGCAATCGGAACCAGGTCCTCTGCAAGAGCAGGCAGTACTCTTAACTGCTGAGCCATCTCTCTAGCCTTGAGCCTGAGCTTTTAATGGCTGAGCCCAGGCCTTCAATCCTAGTACTCAGGAGGCAGAGGCAGGAAGATCTCTGTGAGTTCAAGGCCATTCTGATCTACATAGCATAGAAGTTTCAGAACAGCCAGGGGTACACAGTGAGACTCTGTCTAAAAAAAAAAAAAAATACACAGTGAGACTCTGTCTAAAAAAAAAAAAAAAATACACAGTGAGACTCTGTCTAAAAAAAAAAAAAAAATACACAGTGAGACTCTGTCTAAAAAAAAAAAAAAAATACACAGTGAGACTCTGTCTAAAAAAAAAAAAAAATACACAGTGAGACTCTGTCTGAAAAAAAAAAGAGCCAGTGGTAAAAAGCCAATGTCTGGATTCATAGTGTTTAAATACAAATCTCAGGTGTCCACTTGATAGCCAAGTGACTGTCCTTAACTTGGTTGGGCCTCAGTTTGTTCATGTGTAAAATGGACTATTAGTTCTTAGCCTGTAAGAGTCATGAAGGATAAATGAAAGGCACTCATCTGAGGGTTTAGCAGCTAAGAAGTTCCTAGTTCACAGTAGACAGAGAAGAGTGGCTTGCCTAGAGACCAATGTGTTTGACTACAGAGTAGAACTCAGTGTTCTGACTTGTCAGAATTGCTCAGCCCCAGGGTAAGCATTCTATGGTTATGTAGTCTTCCTGCTGGACACTTTGGTAGGACTCCCAGACACATGGAGTTGACGGCTGGGAAAGCTCTTCACTCCAGAATGAATCTGTGTGGCCAAGCCTGGTAAGGCTAGGTGGACCGGGCCCTGAGAAAATGATACTAGACCAGTGCTGGGCTCTATTCAGAAACCATGTGCATCCTATGGAGAAGCAGAGGTCAGTCAATGCTACAAAGCAAAGGAAATATTCTCTCATTTGAGTCAGAGAAGGACCCCTAGATGAAACCCCCAAACTTTTGTTACTAAGAGCAGGGCACTAAACCTTTCACAGTTTGGCTATCTTATCCAGAAAACAGAACAATGCACATGTTACTACCCAGAGTCTTGAGGCTGGACCATGTTTTTAGGTCCTCTCTAGTTGTAAAATCTATGACACACATTTGTAAGAAGGCTCCTGATATTGCTCACTGGTGGTAGACCCTCCATAGATTCCAACTCTATGACTTCTACCCTCGCCTTGGCTGCCTGCTCACCAGCCCAGAGCATGCAAGCATGGGACGATTCCTGATTTGTGACAAAGCTGGTTGATATGTTTCCTTCTGGTCAGATGAGGACACTCAGCTGGTGGCACTAGCCTTTGCACAGGACCCAGAGTAGGAGAGTGACTGCTGGTTGGGACATGTTGACATCAGCTCCTGAACTTCTCCATCTTTGAGTCTACAGACCATTCTGAAGGCTGGGACAGGAGAAGGGTAGATGAGGAGGAGTCAGAACTCCAGGTTCATCCTCTCTACTTTGCATCTCCAAATGACTTGTTTCCCCAGACCGAAGGCAAGCTAACAGGAAATAAAGAGACAGGTAGCTATCCCAGCAGCCACAGCTTTTAACTAGATCATCTTGCACTATGCAAATAACGTAAGTGTATGCCCTAGTCTTCTCCACTCTGAAGCACTTGTGATCCATTCTGGCTCCAATTCCTACATCTTTCCTTGATTTGCCATAAGACCAGAGTAAGTGCATACTCAGAATGGTGTACTGTCACATGTGACAGAACACAGAACTATCCCAACCCTTAATAATCATCTAAAAACGATGTGAAAGGTTAATGAGCTGATAGGAACAGGGAACTCTGATCTCTGAAAAAAAAAAAATGGTAACAGTACAGGAGAGACTATGACTGAAGAAACACTAGCTGTGAGCACGCCCGTCATTCACTAAGCCCCAACTGCACTCAGCGCTCTGTATCAGATACTCCACATCCTTCGCTTCAGACGCACACAGGAATCTTGCCAGACAGGCACTGGTGATCCAGCTGAAGAAACGGCTCCCCGCATCCCACAGTTCATGTGAGGCAAAACTGTGTTACACTGCAATATTGTGGTTGGCTTGGGGGTGTGCGCCCAGGGTGAACAGTGCTGGTTTGGTTCATTCTGCAAAGCTGCAAGAATGGAACCCACATTTCCCCAGCTCCGCCCTGGGAGGGACAGCACATATTGTTTGCTCTCACTGGTGACTAATACAGCTGGGTGCCAAAGTCCAGAGGGATTAGATTAGTTGGGCTCAGCTGGGCCAGTCTTCAAAATATTTTTTCCCATGACTCAGGACTGGGGGCAGGGGGCAGGAGTCTCTTCCTCTATCTGACCTTGCAAACATGTCACTAAAAAAGAGACTGATCTGACAGCATCACTACCCCAGAGAGCCAGAGAAGAAGTAGGATTTGAGGGAAGACTCAAAGATGCCAGCAGTCATAGAAAACAATTTAGTGCCAAGCACTTGAGTAAGTATTCCATACACAATCTTTTTAATTCTTATGACAAATATCCAAAGTATTTGTTACTACCCGTTCCATAGAAGAAAAAGAAAAAACAACAGGCATGCTCCAAAGTTAAGTAAAGTTTATAGTCAAACTTTGTGGCCATGCTAAATTATGCTGTCCCCATTTCACAGGAATCATGTCCTTGGCTTTAGTTTTTCTCATCAACACTTACCACC
This sequence comes from Nannospalax galili, assembly GCF_000622305.1. Classification (NCBI taxonomy): domain Eukaryota; kingdom Metazoa; phylum Chordata; class Mammalia; order Rodentia; family Spalacidae; genus Nannospalax; species Nannospalax galili. The sequence goes on from NW_008360311.1 coordinate 688,331, forward strand.
TAATGGGATCTCCATTATGGTGAGGATTTGACAGTTTTGTTCACTATTATATTACCTAGTCCTTGGAATATAATCGGCATTCAATAAATACTAGTAAAGTAACAAATTATTCATTTAATACTTATTATAACCTCACAGATCAGGGATAAGAACTGTCCCCCCTTTACAGAGGAGGACAGTGAAGTTCAGAGGCCATACTACTCCCAGGCTGGAGTCAGGATTAGTTTCCATGAGTCCATTTTATGTATGTACATTACTCCCACCCAGCCACTTGTCTTTGGAAGTCCCTTCTGACTGAGACACTCATCCATGCCTCTATCCACAGACAGTCAAGGCCTAATGCCCTAAAGGACATGCATGTATGTAGCAGGCATTTTCCTGAGGATGAGACCTCTACATACTAGCACCTTGGCTGTTAGTGAATTCTGCGGAGCCTATTTGGGTCACCTGGATGCTGAGAGCTTGAATTATTACTTCCAACCTCCTGTTCTGAAGCAAAGTTCCTTGGTTTTCAACTGCCTGCAATAAGCCTCAAGCTGAAGGGACTAGCTCTTGGACTGTGGAACGGTCAACTGAACAATTAGCTTGGTGCCTCCAATGGGAGTCACCCAGGACTGAAAAAGAAGCTGCAAAATGAAGTGAGTCCTTAGTTCTCCCTTTCCAGAATGGCTCTAGGAGACTGGGAACCCCTTCTCTGGGGTGTACTGGGGCTCTGGATAAGACCAACACCTCTGTATACACCTGTCATGGCTATGCAGGATGCGTATATGTATATGGGTGTTCTGTAAGTATGCCTTCTTCGTGCCAACCAAACGCTGCATTTCCCAGCTTTTGGGAGACCAGTTCTTGGGACCCGAGAGGCCTATAAAACAACAAACAAACAGTGAGTTAGGCGGTAGGCACCTGGGCAGGGAGCCAAACTCATTACAGGGATGTGGCAGTGAGCTCCCTGAGCCAGCATTCCACCTCACAGGCTTTGGGGAGGGTCAGAGAGCATCTGCTCCCAATCACTTCAGGCCTTAGCATTGTTGAGATGCCTGGGGAAGCCAAGGGATCCAGTCAGATGCCCCCTTTCTCAGGATAGTCTCTAGGGCTCCTGGAACTGCCACCCCCACTTACAGTCCTGGCTGTTTACAGGACCAAGAGTTCATGTTGAGAGGAGTGAATCATTTCCACTTTGAGGAACCGGTGGCCATTGTTTGGTGGGATTCGCAAGGGAAAAGGCATGTTTCTCAGCTTTTCATGCAACTAGGCTTTCCATTTGCCACAGTGACTCCACCCAACAACGAAAGCCAAGTAACAGGTTAGGAACACGGGGTTTAGAGAGGAAGTCTATGTGTGAATGTCAGTACAGCCATTTGGGGCAGAGGGCATATACCCTTGGACATGATATTACTCTGTCTTTGGCTCTGTTTTCCATACTTGTACAATTGAGTGCAGACACCGGGACAATCACCAACCCGAGTTGAAACATCCAGGGAAGATGGAACGGGCCATGGAAAGGAACCATGTAAATGGCCCATTTATTAAATATCTGGAGCACTAATGCTGGGGTCTGGGAGAGAATCCTGATGGACTCTTCAAGGCCTAGGCTGAATGAATCACTTGTAAGACTGCAAGAGGATATGATGGAAATGTTAGGGTTTCCTGTGGGATGGAGACTGGAGGGCCTGGCCTTGGTGTGTCCCTTAAAAATGGCAGAGCCAGGTGTGGTGGCACACACCTTTAACCCCGGAACTTGGGAGGCAGAGAGAGGCAGATCTTTGTGAGATTCTGACCAGCCTGGTCTACACAGAGAGTTCCAGGCCAGCTGGAGCTACAATGAGACCCTGTCAAACCAAACCAAACCAAACCAAACCAAACCAAAAAGCAGAAAGAATTTCCTTTAAGAATTTCTCAGGCATTTCTGTGGCTGCTGTTAGTTGATCAGGAAGAAGGAGATTTTGAAAGAGACAAGGGCCCTCCCTAGAGCTTGGAAAGTTTCTGTGGATTTGCAAAAATGTCACAGACATCCTAAAAGTAGAGAGGCTGCTGGGGGAGCAGCAGTCACCTGGGCCTCTGCACCTGCCTGCCACAAAGCCCTCATCTGATCCAGGTGAGGCAGATGGCTGTGTGCTATTCCGAGGTCTCTAGGCAACACTGTAAGTGCTAACCCCTCCTTCCTCCCAGCCAGTGTCTCAGAGGGCCACCACTCCCTCTTCCAAATGTTAGACAGAAAACAATCTCTTCCTGTGGTCTATCAGGAGTTCTGTTTCCATGACTCCTCACCCACTGCCACCTGAGGGACTTGTCCACCTATCACAACTGCCATCCTCCACAACAGCCCTATGCATAGGAGTCACTCTTGGCATCTGACTCTGTTCCAATCACTGTGATCAGGAGTTTGGTAGACTAGAGCCCAACATATCTGAGGTCAGCTCACAGAGTTCCTAATGTGTGTGACATTTTGAATGTGGCATGGCAGTGGGGAGGAATGATAAGACAATGCAAAGGCAAGTCTCCATCCTCAGGAAATGCGAATTTCAGAGAGGAAGACACCTTAGTGGCTGCTCTTTGGTCAGATGTATGGGGTGTGAGAAGAGCACCGCTCTCAGTGGTTAAACTGACAGGGTAGAGCATGTGTCACACGTGTTGAGCAAGGTTTGAAAGAGGCCAGGAGCAGAGAACCAATAGCTCCCACTCCTGGTTATGGCCCCAGGTCCAAAGGACTGGAAGTCCGAGGCAGAGAGCCACCCCAGCTTCTGCAAGGAGTTGTAGAGATGTGAAACATGGGCTTGGGTGAGATTGGGAGGGGGACGGAGTTTCAGCTACTGCAAATGGCAAGAAGGAACCAGAGAACATTGCCTTGAAACCGGAGCTAGTCTTCCCACCATTCCTCTCCTCCCACTCAGCTTGACCCCAGTCGTGTGCCCCATTAATTTGTGCTTAAGTTGCATCCTTGACTCTTCCCTGGAACTGCAAAGCCATCTGAAATGAGTTTCTACTTCCTGCCACCGCTCTTCTTCTACCTGCTTGGGATCAGCTCCCAGTGTCTCTTCCCTGGAGTCCTACAGCCTGATCTTAACCAGGAGGATGCCACCACACCCCTGTATTTTGCCCCAGCCTTGCCCACTCTCATCACCTTGGCCCTGCCCTGCCCTGTCTGTGCCCAGTACCTCTCCCTGGCCCAGAGGAACTTTCTGCCATGCTCATGGAAGGTTCAACCAAGCCTGGACTGTGAAGCCCAGACCCAGGGTACCCTGACCTGCCTGTCTTTCTTCCTGTTTTCTGTCATGCCTTCTGTTGCTACATGTTCCACTGAAGGAATCAGAGGAACAGCAGTGACATCATGGGAGACAGGCTGTGATTTGACACAGGGTTAGGGTTAGTCTCAACAGTACCCTCACTGGATACATCTACGGACCAGGTGCTCACTCTCTCTTGAGTGGGCTCTCTCCATTATCAGACAGTTTGGTTATAGAAACTCCTTCCCTACAGTATGAGGAAAGCTGATTTGTAGCAACACCTACATCCTGGCCCAGTTCTAACCTCTGGGGCCACAGTGACTGAGTCTAATTTATCTTCTACAGCTTGATGACTAAGCATGCCAAGCGAGAATCAAGTCTGAACTCAGCCAAGAACTTGACATATTTCTTTACCTTTCTTGGCCTCCATGTCCCATCTGCAAAATAGAGTTGGTAACAGCACCCACTTCAGAGGGCTGCATCAGAGTTGAATGAGTTAGCAGATACAAAAGCCTTTTTAAAAAAAAATATTTTAATTATTTTCATTTTATGTGTATGAGTATATTGCCTGTATGTATGTAAGTGTATTTGTGTTGTGCAATGCCTGAGGAGGTCAGAAAAGGGCTTTGAATCCCCTGGAACTGGAGTTATAGACAGTTGTTAGCCATTATGAGGGGTTGGGAACTGAACTTGGGTCCTGTGCAAGAGCAGTCAGTGCTCTTAACCACTGAGTCATCTCTCAGGCCCCAGACGCAAAGGTCTTAAAACAGACTGGCATGTAAAAGGTGCCCAGTAAAATTGCATTATCTGGAGAGCTGTCTGCTTGATTGACTCATTTTCCTTGGTTTGTATTCTTTTAGAAACACTTCACATAGTGTGTTTCTCACATCCTCATCACCATTGTTTCTCTCAAACTTTAACTTCTTAACATATTCTCACAATGTTATCTCTACCATAAACTGGAGTCACTGCTGCTCATGACCTGGAAGTTGTTCTTCTCCTGTGGCGATAACTAACTGATTCTGCCGAAGCTGTATCATACAGTTGGCCCAGCTCAAATCCCAAAGTTCTTGCCATGTAGGCTGAGCTCCATCTCACCTTCCACCTACTCTTCTTTAAGTAGAACCCGTTACTCTTCCTCCTCAATCAGCCTTGCACACTGATCCCACGCCAGTCACTGGCTTTGCTTGAGCTGTTGAACCCTGTGGTGAAACTCTGCCTGTCTTCCCACCTCCTGTTAAGCACTGACCTTTAGTCCTGCATGTACCCCATGATGGCTTTGAGATCTCAGCCATACTCTCCCCATTCCCTCCACCTTCTGGTAGCTTAGAGGACAGGAGCCTGGTCTTTGGGGTTCCCATGTATATGCTGTAGTCATGCTACTTTTGGTGAGTCTTGCTTCCTCTCCACTTCCCCACTTGGGGACATCCTGTTCCTACAGGCCTCTGTGGATGAGGGCTGGACCGTCTGAGATGCCTGATCAGGCAGGGAAGAAGTGAGCAGCTCTGACGCACCCAGCTTCCCTCCCCTTGCCAGACTCTTAGCTATTTTTTTTTTCTTTATTTTCCTTCCTGTGTTGAAAGAGCTATGGGGCCTGGACCATAGTAGTTTCCTGGGGACATTCCATAAATTCCTCATGGGCTGATTCTCTGGAGAGGGTGGGGGTGAGTGGTTTGGTAAGCAGAAGGCCAGCAGGAGCTGGGTGTGGATATTAGGTACCTCAAAGGAGTGTGGGTAGAAGGGAAGAGTAAGCTGCCCAGAGAAGGAAGCAGGAATATCATGAGCCTACAGAAACAGCCAAAGAAAGGCCAGAAGCACAGTAAGAAAGTGCAGGCAGCTCACAGGTTGGGACATGCTGTGGGCAGCCATACCTACAGCCTTGCCCTTGAACCCATTGACTTGCTTCCACAGTGACTAGTCTGTCAGGGTTCCTATAGGGCTCAGAGAACTCGACCCACTCATGTGTGTGGCATGGAATGATGTAAGCAGTCCCCAGTGTGTGCTGTACAAGATGTATGGATACCAGGGGGTCAGTGTGAAATTCCTTTGAGGTCTGGCTGGGCCATTCTTCCTTTACCCAGCAATACCGATTTCTTAATTCAGGCCTAGGGCTGGACAGAGTAGAGATACTAGTTTTTGGCTGAACTCTGTAGCAAGCCTAGACCTGAAAATCACTTTAAGCCTCCATCCCCCCGCTTCATAGCTGCTTCTTAAAGTAAAGCATGTCTAGTTGGGGGTCAAGGCAAGAAATAACTAGCCCTGTATCTCCATGTTTGAAAAGTTGCTCTCCTTCTCTGGGCCTCAGTTTCCCTGTGGAATAATAAGGGTATTGAGTCAGGCGATCTCCAAAGTATCTCAGAAAATAGTTCTATGTAGAACAGTCCTATTTTACAAGGATAGCTTTATTTTGTGAGGCCTATCCTAGGAATGAACTTCTGGTGAAGGGACTGAGGAGGAGGAAGGGAACAGTATTAATAAAGAACTTACAAGAGAATAAAGCAGAGTCTCAACCAGTGCCTGGAAGTGGGGGAAAGGTGTGGGGAAAACACCAAACCCCACCCTGGCTGTGACTTTTGCTGCCCCTTAGAGAGGCTCTGTGTAATTTAACCTGTCCTTGGGCAGACAGGTTAGTAAGAGGAGCCTCACAGGGTAGAAGTCTAAGTCACAGGGCACATGGTCTGCTAAAGATCACTCAAGTGGTATTCCAACTGTCTCTTGCCCTAGTCCCCTGAGCCAGGCAAATGTACCCAAGTGGATGAAGTGGGCCTGGATGGGCAAAGAGGTAACCAGCTTCAGGCATCCAAGCAGAGCTGTAACCAGCAGAATATAACACTTTCCAACCTCAGTGAACATTTCCTGGGGAACAACTTTCCCTCAGGGAATGACTCCTGCCCTCCTTTACTTTGGACGAACAAATGGAAAAGCCTCATTCAGTGTCTCTTCCACCTGCTAAAGCCAAGCCAGGTCCACAGCCCCAGGGCAGAGTGAAAGTACAGGACAGAACAAGTGGGGATTTTCCCAAGAGTGAGGAAATGGTCAAGGGGATTTGGAATTGCAAGGATCAGAAAAGTCTGAAAGGTTCTATGCTGTCTCATAGACTCAGACAGTTCTCACCTCATCCACAGTAGCTCAAAACAAGCAGAACATGGAAATTCTTCCTCAGGTTCCCTTCCTCCCCCCAGCTCTCCTCTGTTCCAACTCCCCAGTAATAGCCTCCCAGGGCTCTAAATGGATTAGGAGGAAGGAGCCCTGGTGATGTCAACATCAAAGGGTAGCAAGGTCTTACCTGTGCCTTGATCCACAGGTGCGAGGATGGGAAGAGGTGGCAGGAGGGTTAGCTTGGGAAAAGGGGATTAGCTGGGGCCGGAAAGAATGTAGCTGCTATAATCTCTCATAATGAACCAGACTGTGCTCCCTTCTCCACACCCTAAGCACTGGACAAGCAGGTACAAGCTGTTGGCTGCAGCCTCTGGGGCCAGAGGGCCCCTGTGCTACCAGCCCTAGACAGTCTGCTTCTTCCAGCTGGCAGAGGTGCCCAAGCAGGCCTGGAAGAAGACTGCTATTTCCTCTTGGCAGCTAAAATTTAAATAAGGAGGTGGGAAGGGACATTTGCAACTGCAGGAAAATGAGTAAACAGCCTTACACATGGGTGCCAACCATGTACCCAGATCAGCACCCCCCATAACACTTAGGACTCATAACCTGCTCCAACCAACTTCTTTACATTCAGCAGACTTGACTATTACAAACAACAGCTAGATCTCAGAAAGGGACTACAATGTGCATGATTCATGATGTATATAACAACAACAACAAATCATTTCTACTTGATTTGGGAATCAAGTGATTTTTCCATTGAGACAGAGTACCTTCCCAATGTCTCAATGTTTGTCAATATTGAAACATGTTTATACTGCCTCGGTACCATTGCCTGATGGCTGAAGGAAACAACTTGAACCTAAACCACAAAACGGATTCCTTCCTTCCTCCCCTTCTTCCACTCCCTTCCCTCAAGAAAACAGAAAGTTGCCTGTAAAATCTCTACCAACTGCTATGTTCCAGGTGAGTCCCCTCAACTGAGGGCTCAATACATCAGCGCAGCCGACTCCAAACTCTTACCTTCTTCAGTTTGCCGCTCTTAGTGCCCACAAAAACCACACTGTAGCCATTGTAAACGTAGGAGGCCACGGAGGTCAAGCGGTCCCGGCTGGTAGTATAAAGGGTCAGGCCCTCCACTGGGGTAGAGCCTCCAAGCGGCTGGTTGATGTCCAGGCCACAGAAGTTATCATCGATGGGGACTGGCTGGAGGGACAGGAGAGAACCGGAGTGAATCACAGTGAAAGCCAGTCACTTCAAACAATCCCACTTACTACTGCCAGACTAAGGGTATCAGGCCTTGGAGAGGCTCAGGCCTGGGTTCAGGGGTCTAATATGCTGGGAGACAAAGCTCATCACTAACTAGCCCATAATGGCATCTTGGCACCTGTGATATGATTGTGTCTACTTTTTACCTTTCTATTAGGAGAGCCGGGCTTCATTGTAAAGCTGACTGCTTGAACTCAGCTTCTGGTTCTTTTCATGTCCCTATGGACCATGTCAGTCTGTGAGGTTCTGTCTATTTTAAATGGACTTCTCAGAGGATATTCCGCCTAGAGGCAACATTGTAAGATTCTACCAGCTTTGAGAAGGCTTTCTGTTTGTTCCTCATGCAAGCTATTTTTTGGGGGGGCTACAGGGTCTTCCTTGAAGCATAAGGAATTTTAAGCCACTAAACTATCGCTACTATCTGTCCCCTGGGGACACATTGAAAAATACCTTAATAATATTGAATACTGTCTTTGCTTTGAGAATTTACTATTTAGTTATCTTTACAGGTATTTTATTTGGGGGGGAAGAACCTAGGGTCTCTTGCATGCTAGGCAAGTGCTCTATTACTGAGCTATCTCCTCAGGTCTCTTTTCACTTTTTAAAAAAATATTTTAATATTTTTATTTTATATGTATGAGTGCATTGCCCGCATGTGTGTAAGTGCACCCATGTCATGCAATGCCCGTGGAGGTCAGAAGAAGGCATCGAATCCCCTGGAACTGAAGTTACAGATAGTTGTTACCTGCCATGTGGGTGCAGAGACTCGAACTCGGGTTCTCTACAAGAACAGTCATTGCTCTTAACCACTGAGCTCTCTCTCCAGCCTCCTCTTTTCATTTTTTATTTTGAGACAGGGTATCACTAAATTGCCCAGGCAAGGTTTGAACTTGCAATCCTCCTGCCTCAGCCTTTTGAGTAGCTGAGATTACAGGACAGTCTTGTCCCACCAGGTTTGGATGGGAAATTTAGTTAACCTACATTGGAATCTTCATTTGGAATGATGCATCCCCCACTCCCCTTTATGCACAGAATTATGGAGAAGCAAATGAAACAATGCACGTAGAAGAGTAACGCAGGACACATTTTCCACTCCTGTGCATAGCACATATAATGTTCAAAGGGAATTCTTCCTATATGAACCTTCTGAAGGGACGAGGGACTGGGTTACCTTTGAAAGGAGGTCATTTGAGCAAGTAAGGAAACTTGCTGGACAGAGAATGGGAAGGCTCAATCCCACCCTGTGCTCTGCCAAGGTCCGCTTGTGGCCCAGCATTCTCTTCTGGCGTGGTCAAAGGAAGATCTAGCTGGATAACGTCTAAGATCTCATATAGAGAAGGAAGAAAGGTGGGGGCATCAAGGGAGGTGGGGACTGTATGACCCTCGAGGACAGGGCCTGAAGAGGTTCTCCTTATAGGGCCTGGTGTGAGGCTGGGCCTTGACGGGTGCCCTGACACCCTAGCCAAATCTACAGCATAGAACTGTCCAGTAAAGTCTATAGATTCTGGGCCAGAAAAGACCTGGAGAGCTGGGGCAGATGTTCCTTCCTGGTCCCAGAAGGGAAAGGAAACGGCTGTGGCCAGCAGCACAGCAGCTCCCCGCAACCGCTCCCTCACCCTCACCAGGAAAGGGCACACTGATGCCGCACTTGCTGACAGCTTTGTTCCCTTGGAATAACTGTTAAGTTATGACATATAATTTTTTTCTCAAGTCAGGGCCTTCGCTCCCTTGCATTCCCTCCCCAGTTCTGAGGGGAGCCAGAATGTGTCTTTAGGGTCTTGGTGCTTATGGACAGGTGCCACTTCCATTCCTGACAAGAATAATGGTACTGCACAATAGATGAGCATTCAATAGGAAAGGACACCGAGTTCTAGAGCAAAATGACTTTGAAAGCTGAGTGGTACGGACTTCACACAGCAGCAGGGAAGGGGGAAACGCTGACATGCTAGGGACAGCTTATGAGAGTTGACGATGCATACCTCTACATTCAGTACCATCACATCAGTTTGAATGCACCTCAGTGGAAGTGTTTACATTATGGGGATTGGCAAGTGCTACAGACCAGGGTAGTCCCTCTTCCTCTGCTGCATGGAACAAGTTGCCTACTATTTCCTAGACCCTCCTGGGAAGTGACAAGCAGGTAGTCACTGGCCACTGCTTCTTCCCCTTGCTACCTCTTTTCCTCATCCTTGTCCTGTGGGTACTGGCTGACCTATGAGTTAGGTAATCTAGATTTCAGTCCTGTTCTTATACTGTTAACTGCATGCCCTTGTGGTCATGTGCCCTCTCTGGGTCTCAGATTTCTCCTCTATAAAACAAAGGGGTTGGGTCAATCCACTGTCAAGTTCCCTTGTAGCTTGCTTTCATGGCTTCTCTCCCTTTCCTTCTGCAGTACTTTGTTCAGGGGCTGGTAGAGCTACAGACCTGTGATCCAAGCCAACTTTTGAGACACAGACAGAAGTGAAATCCTTGCTGGTAATTGTGAGTTTCTTTGTGCTCTCCCTGATTCCAGAACTGGAAAGGAACATCTTTTCTGAGCCCAAGTCCCGGGGGTTGGCTGGTTCTCCCTTCTTTCCTCAACATATTGTCACACATTCCCAAGGCCCCTTCTCTTTTGCTTGGATGTGTGAGTGACTGAGGTATGACTTTTCTCAGTGGCAGTGAAAAAGCCTGTAGCAGGTGTCTGTGCACTGCCCTGAATTCAGATGCCACTTTCTAGCCTGCAGTTGTGCGGATATAAGCAGTTTACTTAGTCTCTCGGAGTCTCTGTCTTTCTATCTGCAAAAGGGTATGATAATTACAGAGTTCCTGTGAGGATCAGGCAAGGTAATAAACTGCTCAGCACAGTTCTTCATTTGTAGCCTTTCCTTATCCCTTTTCTGGAAGTAAGTTCAAATCTTGACCTAAGAGTTCTACCTCAGAGACTGCCAGAGAGTGCCGAGTTCTGGCCTCCCTCTGGTAGAGGGCCTGAGAACACAGTGCACTGCCTGAGAGTGTCGTGTTCTTCTCCTCCCCCCCCCCACCCGCCGCCAATCCTGCCTCCAAGTGGTGGTGAGCTTCCCCTAATTGCACCATACCCATCCCCCTACCTAGGATTTCCTGAGGCCCCTCCTAAGGCCCCAGGGCAGATCTGGTTTTGGTAGGCTAAGGCTGAGATCCTAGCAGACAGCCTGAGAGGGTGGGTTCCGACCTCCATCAGTGTAGCAGCTCTGATCTCAGCAGACCACCAGAGAGTGCCCAGTTCTGGCCTCGCTCTGGCCTCCCTCTGGCAGAGGGGCTGAGAACCCAGGGAACTGCCTGACAGCTCTTGGATCCTGCCTCCATGTGGTGAAGGAAGCCTGAGTGTACCTGACTGAAACCTGAATTGGGCTTCTGTAGGTAAACCTGAATACCTGATCTGAAGCCATTAGTTCCCTCCAAATTAAACCTGAGAGAACATGAACACTTTACCAACCAGCTTTACATAACCAATAGAGAAAGGATCTAGGAAACCCAATAATACAAACAGAATCATAAACAACAAAAGAAATTCAGAGAAAAAATGAGAAAGCCCAAGCAAGTAATGAAGGTCTGTGTAGGTTTGTTATGACATGCCAAAACCACAATGAAAGAATAATAAAACAGAAAGCCAAAACACTATGTCCCCATCAAACTCCACTAATCCTGTAAAAGAGTTCTACAAGGAGAACCCCCTAGAGATAACCCAGGACACTGAATTTAAAAGAACAACCATAAACATGATCAAGGAATTAAATGAATTTAAAGAACACACGAACAAACAACTCAAAGAACTAAAAGAAGATAGGGATAAACTTCTGAATGAATTCACAAAAGAGACAGAAACATTGAAGAAAACTCAGG
>NW_008360311.1:699860-700563 GCF_000622305.1 Nannospalax galili
AATGGAATATGCAAGAGATGTGGGACACCATGAAAAGACCAAATCTATGGATCATAGGAATAGAGGAAGGAGAAGAATTTCACGTTGATGGTGTTGACCAGATCTTAAACAGGATTGTAGAAGAGAATTTCCTGAAATTAAGGAAACACATCCCCATACGAATACAGGAAGCACATAGAACACCAAATAGACAGGATCAGAAAAGAAACTGCCCACGACATATCATAGTAAAAGTACTAAATGTATAGAACAAAGAGAGAATACTGAAAGCAGCAAAAGAAAAACAACAACTCACATACAAAGGAAAGTCCATCAGAATTACAGCTGACTTATCAATGCAAACTGTGAAAGCTAGAAGAGCCTGGACCAAGGTTATTTCCAGTTCTACATGACAATACTTTACCCAGTAAAATACTTTGCCCAGAATACTTTACCCAGTAAAAATGTCTATTATAGTTGAAGGGGAAAGAAAAATCTTCCATGACACAAATAGCCTGAAAGAATTCATGTCCACAAAACCAGCCCTTCAAAGAATACTTGAAGCAATACAGAGAGTGGAGAAACAACTATACCCCAGGGGCAATGAAAGAAAATGAATAAAGGTATAATCAAGGAAACACAAAATTAGACAAAATGATGGCAATCAATACATACATTTCAATAATAACCTTAAATATCAATGGACTGAACTCCCCAGTCAAAA
>NW_008360311.1:700598-700980 GCF_000622305.1 Nannospalax galili
GTTGTCTGCAAGAAACACCTGCAAGGACAGGCACCACCTTAAGGTAAAAGGATGGAAAGGAATATTCCAAGCAAATGGCACTAAGAAACAACCAGGGGTTGCAATTCTAATATCTGACAAAATAGATTTCAAAGTAAAACTAATCAGAAGAGATAAGGAGGGTCGCTCCATTCTGATCAAAGGAACAGTTAACCAAGAAGATATTACAATCCTTAGCATATATGTACCAAACTCTGGTACACCCAAATTCATAAAAAAACTATAGGACTTTAAGACATAGATTAACCCCAACTCAGTAAGAGTAGGGGACTTCAATACCCCACTGTCTCCAATAGACAAGTCAACTGGACAAAATAATAAAATCAGAGTGGAAATTTATTTT
>NW_008360311.1:701196-702061 GCF_000622305.1 Nannospalax galili
GACTACAGGAGCTTGTGGCAATTGACAACACACTCCTAAATAATGAGTGGGTCAAAGGAGAAATTAAGAAAGAAATAAAGAAATTCCTGGAATTCAAAGAAAAGGACAATACAACACAACACAACCTCTGGGACACATTAAAAGCAGTCCTAAGAGGAAATTTTTATGGCTCTAAGTGCCTACATTAAAAAATTAGAAAGAGCCCAAATAAATGACCTAACGCTGCAATTCAAGACACTGGAAACACAAGAACAAAAGAAACCCAAACCAGCAGAAGAGAAGAAATAACAAAAATCAGAGCAGAAATTAATGAAATAGAAACAAAGAAAACAACACAAAGAATCAATGAATTTAAGAGCTGGTTCTTCGAAAAGCTAAACAAGATAGACAGACCCTTAACCCAGTTAACCAAAAGAAAGAAAGAGCAAATCCAAATCAACAAAATCAGAGATGAAAGGGAAAACATCACAACAGACACCCAAAAGATCCAGATCATTATAAGGGAATATTTTAAAAACATATGATACTAAATCTGAAAATCTAAAAGGAATGGATGGATATCTGAAATCATGGGAACCACTTAAGTTAAACCAAGAAAAGATCAACAGTTTAAACAGACCCATGACATATAAGGAAATTGAAACGGTAATACAAAACTTCCCACCAAAAAAAAGCCCAGGCCCAGATGGATTTATAGCAGAATTCTACCAGACATTTAAAGAAGACCTCCAAACACATCAAAAAGATCATTCACCATGATCAAGTAGGCTTTATCCCAGAAATGCAGAGCTGGTTAAAAACTAAAAATGAACCCACCATACGACCCGGTTATACCACTCCTTGGCATATACCCAAAGGACTCATC
>NW_008360311.1:702158-703639 GCF_000622305.1 Nannospalax galili
ATGAAATTTTCAGGTAAATGGATGGATCTAGAAACTGTTATACTAAGTGAAGTAACACAGACTCAGAAAAACAAATGACGTATGTTCTCTCATATGTGGATCCTAGCACCAAATCCTTTTAAATTCCAGGTCCTTTTAATAAGATGATGCTATACAGAAGTCCCTTCTACATGAAATAACTACTTCATCACGACTTCAGCTGAACCTGGTCACAAATGGGCATGTTGACGATTGTGCTCATTCATTAAAGGAGAGCCAAGCAGGGTCATTGGACCCTCACCTGAGTATCCAGCCACTCTTCCCAGCCAACTGTATGTTGGCTCCTGGATTTGGGGAGGGCTAAAGTATACAATCTTGGGAAGGCTAGGAAGAGAAGGCATGACCTATGCTGGGTTAAGGCCTTCCAGTGTGCATACCCTCAGGTCATACATACACCTCAGCAACCCCTCAGTTATCTCGGTAAATAAGCTCAATAAATTCATTGGTTCCCCAGTAAAACTTTAATGAAACATTGGTTTGACACTAGAACCTTAAAAGGGAATAAGCATTGCTTAGCTTCTTCAGGAAAAGAAGTTTCATAAGAGATGGAAAATTTATTTGTTAATGCTATTATATCTCATAATTAATTAAAAAAAAAAGAAAATGAGAATGTAAAAGATGTTAAAAGGATATGGGAATGGAGATATTTTCCAAAATAGACAGAAAAAATGAGACAGCCTAAGCAAGTGATGAAGGTCTGTTTAGGTTTCTTATGATATATAAAGGATGAGACAAAAATAATATACACATAATCTTAAAATGTCTATGGTCATAGTTTAGTTAACTAGTTTAAGGAACAAAATATACATCTAGTCAAGGCTTATCTGAGAATATTTGGTATTTTTACCTAAGCCTTATCTACATAGCACATGATAATTAAAAGTAGCAGAGTGGTGGAACTAACCTTATTGGATGTTTAACAGCCATACTTTGAGGCCTATACTAGTGTGGTCAGAGAAACTTAAAGGACAGTTTTTGCCTCTTGCCCTCCAAGGTCAACTAAGTTCCAGGGAACTATGGAACATCTCTCAAAATGTCCTGTAACTGTGGTGAGTCACCTGTCCTCTTGTTCAGGGAGGACATGGAGACCCCACTAGATGGACTTGCACCAGTGTCCAGGCTACAAAGAGGAGGGTCAACTCAGAGGAAACATCTCATTCATGTTTCCAAGTGAAGCCAGACACGGTCGAGCAGGACCTTTGCCTCAACTTCACATAGATGGAACTGGTAAAAGAAAGGAGCCAGGGGCTCCTCCCAAGCCCATATGACCCCTGAGGAACAGATCCTCAAATGACCTTAAGTATAAAAATAAATTGATTTATTTGGGCCAACTGTCTGGTCCTAAACACCCAAAAGGAAAGTATAACCAAAGAGTAAAGTCATCAGTATTCGTCTTTAAGACTTCAAGGGATTACACTTCCCAGACATTAGGCTTAAGTCTA
>NW_008360311.1:704370-765926 GCF_000622305.1 Nannospalax galili
CAGTTTCTTGGCTAAAAGTCAAAATGTCCTTGGGCTTGTTAGCAACATACTCTGTTCCAAAGGCCAAAAATGTCAAAAGTTTTTGGGAGCTTGTATCTAATCCTTAAAAGATTTTAGGGTTACCTCTTCAGAGGGGGTAATGTTAGAGTAGCCAAAAGCCCCATAAAAATCAATCAATCAATCAAAGAAGAAGAAAGAATACATGATGTTATAAGAAAAAGTGATGGGGAGATGTGGGAGTTGTTGGAGGGAAGGGAGTGGGCATGGATTTGATCAAAACACCTCATATGCATGTATGAAATTCTCAATAAATTATTTATTTATTAAAAAAAATAAAAAGAAAGCAGGGTGAGCAGGGGCCAGGGAACAGGCCAACAAGCAGCATTCCTCCATGGCCAGTGCTTCAGCTTCTGCCTCCAGGTGCCTGTCCTGAGTGCCTACATTGGGCTCCCTGATGAATTGTGATCCAGGAAAGTAAGCTAAACAAACTACCCCTACAAACACCGAAAAAAAAAAAAAAATAAAAAGATATAGATCAGTTTTTGAGGGGTATTTACACCTTAAGTCTTAATGTTGTCTTCCAAGCACTAGGGCCATGGCTTCTCTCTTTCATCTTTAAACTTCTCAAAAGTCACTAATGTCTAGATCCCAAGACTTGGGACTATAAGGATCTGAGGGAATCACCCTCTTACACATTCTACTGTCCTGACTGCTTGGAGATATTCCCCCCAAGGGATGACAAGTTGGAGGAGAGGAACTGTTTTCTACAAGAGGCTCTGGTCCCTCTGGCTGTCACCTTTCTCACAGTGTTTTGCTGTCCCTTGGTCACTAGCCTGGGCTTGTCTCTCCGCACCAACACTGGAGCAGAGCAGGGTATCCTCTTCCTCTTTCCTTTGGCTGAAAGGCAGGCAGGAATCAGCAGTTTCCTCCTGACAAGGTCCCTTCTGAGCTATGGGAACCAGGCTGGATGCAAGGGGTTAACCCTTACATTTCCTCTGTACTTCTCTTGATTGAATAGAGTCTTTGTTATAAAACTTTAGTGCTGTAAAAGCAAGCCAGAGACTAATCTAGCCTCTTCACTTTTATGAAAGCAACACAACTATCTAAGCAATAACTGGCTCTTTATTATTATGATTGATAATAATTCTAGATGCTCACTTATTGAATGATTATTATGGACTAAGCATTTTATTTTCTTTGATCCTTGTGATAACCATGAAAGGAGGTTAATATCTTTTCTATTTCAAAGATGAAAAACTTGTAACTCAAGTCAGGTATACAACTTACCCAAAGACACACAGAATGTAAGTGGCAGAACTGATTTTTAATCTAACTGATTAGATTTCAAAGCCTGATTCCTTAACCATTATGCTATAGTACCAGGCAAATGGTTATACCAGATGACAATAGACTAGCTGGGCACAGTTTGTCCTCTCTAGGTAGATGGGTTTTGGTGAGAGCAGGGACCCTAGTCTATAGTTTTCAGAAGAATGAAGGGAACCTTAAAACAGGAATCCTACTCTAGAGTACACAGAAGACAGCCACATGGGCCCCAGAGCAGGAACCCTGGTTCTAAATATTCAGAAGATAGTCAGGTGAGCCTCAGAGCAGGAACCATGGGTCTAGAGTATTAAGACAGCATCAGGTGGGCCGGAGTCTCAGATTTCCCACAGGCTGCAGATCCAGAGCACATAGCCCTGTGCATAGAAACCTGGTTTTAACACAAGTCACATTTCCTAATAGTTAACTAACATCTCTTTGCATATTTTCTGTCTGATCATCTTATCATCTTATAAATTGAGTATTTTTCAAGATAAGGAGGTAAAGATGTTGCTCTGCCTGAAGCAGGAAACAGTACAGAGGGAGTTTGAACTCTGGTTTGGTTGCAACCAAACTCTTAATATCTCTCTCTCTCTCTCTCTCTCTCTCTCTCTCTCTCTCTCTCTCTCTCTCTCTTCTCTCTCTCTCTCTCTCTCTTCACGTGGGCGCATCATGGCTTCTTCCCCTATGCCCACCCCTTGTTTCCTATTTCCTCTCTCTCTCTCTCTCTCTCTCTCTCTCTCTCCTCCCTCCCTCCCCCTCCCCTTCCCTCTCCTTCTCCCTTTCCCCACCCCACCTGTGAGAGTAGTGATCATGGGTTTTTATGTTGGCATTTCGGCTCATTGGACAATGCCAGACACTCAGCTGATATTTACTGCCCTGTGGCTAAATGGATGAAGGAATGAGTAGATAGAGGGAGATAGATAGGAGGAGGGCTGGATGGAAGGATGGGTGGGTCACAGTAAACACTGTATTTTTATTTCTCTTTTTCTCATATGTGCTGTGTGTGTGTAGGGGGGGTTTCCACGTGCATGTGCACATGCCAAGGTGTGCATGTGGAGGTCAGAGGAAAGCTTGCAGGAGTTTGTTCTCTTTATCCTCCATATAGGTTTTGGGGATCAAACTTAGGCTTGGAGCAAGTATCTTTATCCTTGGAGCAGTCCCACCATCTCATATTCTGAACGCTATTTTCAGAATCTGGCCCTCTTGACCTCTGACAGATGTCTGTCACTTGTTTCTCTCTGCTGGCCTCAGGGTTAAATCATGAGGACACCCTTCCTTTGCTCACCTTTTGTCCTGACTCCTGATTCTTCAGTTCAGGTGAGCATTCAAGCTCAACTCCCTGTCCTGTTACTTTTCACCAACCTCCTCACCTACCGTTCCTTCTCTTACATGCTTGGATCAGGCTGCGGGGTCTCCTTGCTGTTCCTCTAGCACTCAGGAAGCACCAAGTTCTCTGCACTTACTGCCCCCTCTCTGGGATGCTTCCCCAGCTCCCTGCATGGGCCTCTTTTCCCCTTGCTTAGTCTTTGCTCAGATACTACTCTCTCAATGAGTAAACACTCCCTAGTACTGCCTCTCTGCTCCATTCTATTTTCCTCTATAGCAATTATTACTGCTTGGCAGACAGTATCCTTTTTATTTGAGATAGGGTTTTGTGTAACCCAGGCTGGCCTCGCACTCAGTATGTAGCTGAAGATGACTCTGAATACTTGATCTTCCCACCTCCACCTCCCAAGTGCTGACATTACTGGTGTGCACCACAATGTCTGGCTTGGCTGTTTTATCTGTTCATCTGCCTTGCCTCACTAGTAGGTAAGCTCTCTGAGTAAAGAGCTTAGTCCTGCGTGGCTGACCAGGCATCTACAGGAGTGTCTTGTGCACTGCAGGCATATAAGGCATGTATTAGTACTGATTTAACGAATTAGCAAACATATCCCAAGAATTTGTAGTTGAGGTCCTATACAATTGGTGCTTACCACTTGGTTACCTGAATTCTTCTCCTCAGCCCTTAGTGGCCCAGGAGCTGGGGGTACAGAGGTACATGGGCATTAGAGACAGAACACAGGGAGGCTCCTTACCGCCTTGGTACACTGCACGTCCTTCCCCAGCAGCCAGTTCAGCTCCAGGTTGCCCTCGCCATGGTAGCAGGACTGCAACCGCTCCTTGATCTGCAAGTTGATGGCCCGGATGGGGAAGGCACAGAGGGCAGAGTCGTCAGGTGGGTTGTGGTACTGCTTCTGCCCCTTGGAGAAGATGGCAAACAACACATCCTCATTGCTGCTGATGTTGAAGGCCCGGGCCAGTGCTTCCCCAGGCTTGGCGAGGTAAGCGGCCTGCAGGAGACGGTATTCTACCCCGCCACGTGTGCAGCCAAAGGGCAGGGACACATAGGAGTGGAACTTGGGGTCATCCTTGCAGAGACGCACAATGCGTGAGGTGTAGAAGAGGTCTCCAGCTGAGTTGATGGACACGCCCTCAGGGGTCTCCGGCTGGACAGTGAGGAAGTAGACAAAGCCCCCACTGGCAAAACCATAGATATAGAAGATATCAAAGTGGGAGACCAGAGCTAGGGTGTCAGAGGGAATTTTGATGAGGGAGGAGACGAAATCACTGTGGAGCTCATAGTCCAGCATGGCAGAGGACTCGGGGTCACGGGGCAGCTTCCGGCTGGACAGGGTAGGGAAATAATCCTGCTTGCCGTCTACCGCCGTGCCAATGAAAAGCTTGCCGTCCTCCCCCTCAGAGCGCACAATCACACCATACATGGTGCCTGTCTTATTGACACTGGAGAGGTAATGCTCCTTCTTGTGGGATGGTTCCACCAGGATGAAAAGATCGTCCAGCCGCAGCAGCTTACAGACGCCCTGGTAAAGGCTGCCACAGGCCAGCAGGCGGTTCTCAGAGTAGTCGATGATCAGTAATTTATTAACATTGTTGGTGAGTGTGAGCACCTCACTGCAGGGCTGGACAATGAGGGGTGGGTAGCAGGCCTTGTTGTCCTCCTCAGGCCCCGTCTTGTGAGCTACCTGGATGGTCAAGTTGCCTGTCAGCTTATAGACACGGTTGATGGCTCCCACATACACAGCCCCTGTTCCTCGGTGTACAGTCAAATGATTGAAGGTCCAGTCACGGTTCTCAGAGTGGAAGGTGCTGAACTGAGGCATGCCAGTGGCCCCAGAGGCCAGCAGCAGCCAGACCACCCAGAGCAGAACCACAGACCGGCTGTCAACCTGTGTGGCCCATGGCTGGGCCCTCATCTGCTCCATTCCGAGAGGTGAGACTGGGAAAACAGCTCCTCTGTGTACAATTCCACTTCCCTGGATCAGCCCTTACATGGTTCTGTAAGACACAAGGTAGAGTGGTCAGACTAAAAGGAAGTTCCACAAGTGAACAGTCCTGCTTGATTGGGGTCCAAATCCTGGCTGGCCCTAGGAGTCTCTTCTGTTACATTTTTGTTTTTCTATTTTTAACATACTTTTTCCCACTTAGGGATGCTGAGGGAATCATATTATCTATTTTTGTCTCCAGCCCTTACACTGAATAGCTATATAATACTTTTTTTTCCAACTGTACAAAGTGTCTCTATTTCAGACTCTGAAGACATTGGTTTTATCTCTCAGAGAGGTTAAAAGACTGGGTTCAGTTTGTTAGTCAATGCCAGTGCCAGGACTGAGGTATCTTCCCCACCCACCCACCGTGTCTCACACCAGGTGAGTGGAAATCTCTCCTATTTTCTACAAGCTAGTTAGGACCCTCCCCTGGTCTGACAGACAAATAACATTCCTCCTTATTTCAGATTCTTTTGCCTTACATCACTTCAAATCTCTGTCATCCACTAGATAAGAAAGTGCCATTACCTTGAATGGTGCCCTTTACTGTCCCTGCATGTCTCCTTCTCCAAAGAGTCCCTGGTCTTTAGCTGTTTGGACTTACGAGGAGGGGAGGGAAGGAGTATGCTGAATGCAAAAAGACCGCTATTCCTAAACCTGCCATCAGAGCCCGAAGCCCTTAGTGACAGGATCCTAATCTCTCTGCATATAGACACAGCCCACTACCTCCCGGGAGAGAAGTGGCCATGTCCTCAGCTGTTTCTCTGAAGGTAGGCCCACAGAGCCAATTTTCTTGCTGAGGGGCCTGGATGGCAGAGCCCAGAGTCAGTCACTTGTGGTGGGGGGCTCTTGTGGGGAGTATGTGGGCCTCAGTGGAGGGAGGGGAGTTGAGGGTCATTTTGTCAGGCCATAGCTGGGGCCTTCTGGCTGCTCAATCATCTGTGAGCTTAGCCCTGGGCCTCAGTCACATTTCCTCGGGCCCTGTCTCCACTGCTGAGTGCTTTGATCCTGTCTGCATTCCAAGAAAGCTGCTCAGCAAGCAGAGAGGACCCCTGAGGACTCCTGCCAAGACCCTGGGCAAAGGATACCATGAGCAAGGGGAGACTTCAGACAAGGGGTGGAATCAAGGGAGCCCAGACATCTTTTAGGTGGTCTCACCACCCCAGAGTTTTAGGGAGAGGAGCAGTGATGGCCTCGTAGCGAAACCAGGAAGACATAGCAGCAATCTAGAACGGAACTCTTTTCCAGCTGGACAGATGACCCGGGCAACACCTTGCTGACAAGTCCTGACAGAACTCTGAGAGACAGGCACCACGAACTTCAACCAGGACAGAGAATTTGCTCCCAGGAGGTTTAGGAGAGGCCTGCCTATCCCCTTTACTCCCCCCATCTAGCTAAACTGGGTTATAATTAGTCTGACATCACTTTGAGAACACCCCCATCCATCTTTTCCTTGTATGTTTAGAGATTCTCCTTCCTACTCCTACATTTTGCCATCTAAGTCCACAGCACCATGGTGCCAGGATGGTCCCCTTGACTCCCTTCCTCTAAGTGGACTCCACTGGGTGTTCTGGGGTGACTCATGAGGCCCTGGGCTTCCTTGGAAAGAGGAAAGCAGCACGAGGCTCAGGCTGACCTCAGCCCTCCAACACAGCCCTTCCGGCCCCACCAGCACACCGGCAGGCTCCCAACAGACTCCGCTTTCAGTTTAAAAAGCAGAGGTTATTTTTAGCTATGTCCTGAGGCCGGTAGCAGGACGTGAATTCCTCCAGAGGAGCTACAGAAAAGGAAATAACAGAATCCTCAAATTCTCCAGCTGCATGGGGAGCTGTAGGAGGCCACACTATATGCTCCTTTCTGGAAAGGGGCCTGCTGAGTCTGTTTGGAGGGGGCCACGGGTGCCTTCCCCACCACTTAATGACTTCAGACAGAAAATGCAGCATGGAGAGCAGAGTGTCCACAAGGAGCTATGAGGAGGAGGCTGCCTGTCACCATGCCAGGTGTGGGTGCTTATCCTGTAGCAAGTGTTTTCAGAAGCACAGTGGCACTAGGCTTGTGCACAGTGCACTCCTGCCTTCCCACCACACACATGCACATATCTGGCTCATGTATACAGGGAGGGGTCCTGAGAGCAGAGATCAGCATCTAAACACATAGTCACCTCTCCTCCCTTCCTACAAGACACAGATGAGTAGTGAGTGGCTTTTATTGTTAGGCAGAATTTGAGAGCAAATTTGGAACCTCAGGCAGGTCTCATGTCCCTTTCTTCTAGAATAGGACAATGGCACCTCCCTCTCTGCTGTCATGAAAGTCAATGTGGCACTGCAGGGGAGTGTTAGGCACTGGTGCTCTGAGTACTTCACTTATGTTGGCTGTTATGTTATCAGAGGCATCGCTAGGAGACAGCACTTTGGATATTTGCCAGAAGTCCTGAAGTCTCTTCTTGCTTACGTTCTTCCTTTCCATGGATGAACATTCTGAGGGGAGATTTGATCTCCCCTCCTCCATGGCCTTGTGACAGAGCTCGACTGGAAGATCATTGGAAGGAGAAAGTAATAGACCCAAGCTGATTTTTTTCGGTCGTATGATAGGACAAGTCTTAACACAGCCTCTCTGTGGATAGCAGGGAGGCTGCTGAGAACTGGACTGAGCGCGAAAACTTTCCTGATTATTAGAAGGCCAGGGGTCACAGGGGCAGGAAGAAATTGTGTTGTGGGTGTGGACTGGTCTAAAATTTCCCTGAGTCTGTTTCTTGAGCTGTTAGAATAGCCAGTCTGTAAGATTTCTCCTTCCAGATGAGATGATGCCTTCAGGCTCAGCTCCTTTAGTTCCTGGAATCTGAGTCCAACAGCAGCCAAGTTCCCTCTGTGCTACCTATGTGGCTGATATTCTCAGCACACGCCTGTAGCAGGCCTGTTTCATTCTCACCTGTCTAACAGCATCATTCTGAGCTACACTGATCCTGGTAACCAGCTAGGAAATTGATTCTTGGACCCAGGGGCAACCCACCCTCAGCAGCTACCACTGGACACTGGGGTCCAGAGGAGGCAATGTCTCCTGTGATGAGGGTGGAGATGTTTGAACCCATATTGCAGCTATGACCTTCATAAGGACAGTCACTATAAGGCACTGAGAGCTGCGGCTTTCCATGCCAAGATGGATGGAACAAAGACTGCCCCAGAGTAGGGCTCGGTGGGAAAAGATCAGACCACCCAAGTGACCTTGGTGAGGAGACATCCACCTTTGTGCCTCTGAAGAGCAGTAGTGTGGTGTGGTTAAATGCTGGGGTGCAGGCCTGAGACACTTGGCTTTAAACAGAGCTTCAGCAGCGTGCACCTGGTCAGGGCACTGGGCCACTCTAGAATGCTGTCTGTATCTGCCTGAAGCAGGCTTACCTGGGACTTGCCACACAGGGTATGACATCAATGTACAAAGCTGCCCTCACTCTGCATAGCACCTACAAAGCAGGTGCTCAGGAGGCCAAAGCTTTTACCACGAACTGATACACGCTGATATTTTCAGCTTTTTGCATTCCTCCTCTCCATGATCTGTCTCGGAATGGATAGTCCAACCTCAGTTCGGTTGAAGCCTGTGACACTGTACAACTAGCCCTTCCTCTTAAACCAGATTTTCTGTTAGTGTCAAATGAGAGAATTTTCTTTTAGTGAAATGCTCCTCTTTGCACCTCATCTTTTCTAATTTATGAAGTCAGACTTCACATGCATCCTTAAGAACTGGCACCTACGGGCCTCTGCTCTCTTATTGTTTCCTTCTCCTTCCCTAGTCCTTAAGGCATAGATGGTACTCTAGACTCCTCTCGCCTGCACAACCTCCCCAACATCTTCCCCATGGAGCTTGTGATACCAAGCAGAGGCCACACTTGCTTCTGGGGGAAACAAATGCCACTAAATATTTTATTTGCAGTTCTGATGATACCATCTCCCAGATTGGAATCCAGGCAGCAGGTGCTGGTGACAGCCATGGAAGGCATCTGATACCTTCCTGACCAGCTGGTGTAAACGTCGGTGGCAATCCAGACAGGAAGTGAGAGTGAGGCATTTCCAGCCCAGCTCAATGCAGGATTCCCTCCTCCTCCACTGTGATCTGTTGCCCTTCCCGGTAAGGACTCAGATGTCTCCATTCTATCATTGATCTCCCTAATTGTCAGAGTAGCTAGAGGCAGAAAGGAGTTAGAGTCACACAGAGCTTTGTGATGGAGTCAAAGTTCAAGCCAGATGTCATACCACGGTACCCATGGGTAGCTCCACCATCCCTCCCCTCCTGTCATCATCCTCTCCAGACAGGCCCACACAAAAGTCACACCCTGGATGCCATCTAGCTTCTGTCTTGGGAGCGCTGATGTCCATGGTGTCTTGCCCCTCAGGGTTGTACATAATTCCAGGGCTGGGTCAGATTTGCAGTGCTGACAGAGCCCAATATTCTGTCTTGTCCATTATTATCACCACTGTCAGTAGTCATCACCCATTGGAGTACTGATAGAGCCCCACATTCTCTGTCACTATTGTCACTGTCATGGCTGTGACTTCTAGCACCACCATGGTACTGATAGAGCTCCACTAGCCACACCTTATTATCATTACCAGTGCTGAAAGAACTCCATCATCCCCCGCTCTCCATCACTCTCACCATCATCATCAGCAGTCACCACCAGCACCATCACAGTGCTGACAGACCTCTACTATCTCCACTCTCCATCATTAACATCACTGTACCCAGTCATCTCCAGTTCCATCTCAGTGCTGATAGAGCTCCCTCGTCCTCACCTTCTCCTCATCTCATCAACAGCTCAATCACCATAAGCAGCAGCAATAATACGGTGATACCTATTTTGATCAATGCATCTACTGGGTGCTGCACACAGCAGGACCCTGAAGAGTAGAGGCAAAGGAGAAGAGAGAACATGGCTGGCAACCCAGGGGCTCCCAGTTATGTTGTGCTGGGGGCTGTGCTTTCGGGGGGACAGAAGGTGCTTTCCAGTATAGACTCTGGCACCAGGCAGAAGGGAGTGTGGTACTAGACTTGGATTAAGAGCTGGTGCTTAAGACAGATCCCAAGAGGCTCAGGATGTAGGGACAAAAAGGTTCAAAGATATATTGTCAGAATGGCTCCTTCCCTGTCCAGGGCAGTAGTCTCCTCTGACCTCCTCTAGTCCATGCAGGCACAGACAAAAGTCACATACTGGAATGCCACCTAGCTTCTGTCTTGGGAGCTCTGATATCCATGGTGTTTCACCCCCTGGGTTGTAGTTGTAGTTATTCCACAGCTGTGCCTGATTTACTTGCAGCACAGAGCCCTCCTTCTCCCACCAGAGTTGGGCTGCACCAGAAGGGACAGAAGCCAGATATTAAGGGAACATCATCTAGAGAAAATTCTAAGGACAGACTGCGAAGGGTGGCTAGGAGCCACTTTCCTCAGAGACCCAGGCTTTGTCCTGTGGTGTAAGGAGGCTTCAGTAGGCTCCAGGTTTTCATGAATTAAAATTCAGGAGGACAAAATGTCTAAATGGGAGATTCTGAGTGCCCCTCTCCCACCCAGTTTCACTTGTGCCCCCTCCCCCAGTACTACGGAATGGCAGAGGAAGGAGGAGGGATGGTCTCCCTCACAGTAGGCAGTGCTCACATTCCAGCAGGACCTCAGAGGTAGTCCAGGCACGTCAGTAGCACAAGGTGAGCAAGAGGGTGACTGCAAAGGCCTAGGGATGCTGATGGCTGAAAGGCCGCAATTAGAGTGAAAGGAGTTATCCAGTATTTAAATAATTATTAGATTGAAGGAGTAATCATGGGTTTGAGCTGATTTTCCCCCACTGTCACCCTGATGGAGCCTATAATATTATTATTCAAATGGCCACGATTCTCATTGAGAAGAGACCAGGGAGAGAGGGAGAGACGAGAGACCTAGAGAAGGAGAGTGGGGGAGGGTGGGGAGCACGATGAGGAGAGGGCTCATTGAACCTCCACGTGACAGGGCTGCAGGAGGTACGATTAGTCTTTTTCTTGTTTCAGCTGTCAGTCACACACAGACACCAAGATTGTTATTAGCGTATTTTATGCACAAAATTTAAAGGCAAAGGGTGGAAGGGCACAGGGAGAGGGAGAATTTCCTACGGAAAATAACGGGACCAAAGGAACAATTTAGATGTCACTGCTGTACCAGCTGTGCGTGCTTCATTACTGGAATGTCATTTTCCTTGGAGACTCCGGTGTTATTCGAAACTAAGTGATTGGCGGTGGCCCAGAGCAGAAAGGGGAGAAGAGGAAGGGAAAGCAGGTGTCTACCCTCACACACCTTGAGAAGGTGACCTAGAGTGGTACTCAGTCCCTCCAGGCTATGTCAGGACATCTTGGGGTGACAGTACCTACTGAGTCTCTCCCTCTCACTATAGGAAGCTGGAGTCCCAGCTTCCCTTTCAAAAATGGGGAGAATAAATTAGAATCAGTCTCCATAGCCAAGAAACAAGAGAGAAGAGAGGGAGCAGCAACAGCAACAGCTTCCTGTCCAGCATAGTGTTCTATGCTCTGGTCCTGTAAAAAGCCCTGATCCCACCAAACTGTGCTTCCCTGAAACTGGGCAGAAGCTGGGCAACAAGGCACTAGCATAGGACCCCAGGACTTGATTCTAGCCAGAAGGGTGGGATAATGGGTTTTGGTATAATTGTGTCCTCTCAACCAACATTCCCATGTTGAGGTCCTAACTCCTAACGACTTCAGAATGTATTTGAATAAAGTCTCCACTGTGCTAAGCAGGTCAAGAGGAGGACGTGAATGAAGCTGGGTTCGAATCCATATGACCACTATGCCCATTAAAAGGGGAATGTGAACACACAGAGAGGCATGCATGCATGCATGGGAAGGCAACATGGAAAGATTTAAGAAGAAGACACTTTACCCGCACTAAGGAAAGAGGCCTAGAACTGATTCTTCCTTACAGTCCTTGAGAGGGCCCAACCCCTCAGAGAGTTCAACCTGGGACTCCTTAGCCTTCAGAACACTCAGAAAAGTGTTCATCTCTGATATCACAAGCCTGGGATTCCTTGCTACAACAGCCAGAGCCAACCAAGATAGCACAGAAGAGTTGTGGCTCTAATTTCTTGGCCCAGGAATTGCTCTAAAAAAGAGGGTGTGTGTGTGTGTGTGTGTGTGTGTGTGTGTGTGTGTGTGTGTTGCTTTGTATTTGTGTGTGTGTGTGTGTGTGTGTATGTGAAGGTTCATATGAGCAAATATACTGTGTATGTGTTTGCACCTTGCTGTGTCACTTGTGAGGTGGTCAAAGGACAACTTTGTGGAATTGGTTCTCTCTGTTCATCTTTACATGGGTTCCTGGGATTGAACTCAGGTCTCCATGTGTGTGACAAATGACTTTACCCACTGAGCCATCTCTCTGGCCTCCAGGAATTGCTTTTTTAAAGAAAAGGTGTGTGTGTGTGTGTGTGTGTGTGTGTGTGTGTGTGTGTGGTGTGTCTGTGTTTGTGTGTCTGTGTGTACATGTGGCACACTTGTATTTGCTGTCAGGGGCAGGAAACAGATGCACAGTCCCAAATATCTGAATGCTCTGGAGAGCTGAGGGCGGCAAACTGTGCTCAGCACTCCCCCACCCCCCTGAGGTCCCACTGCTCTGCAGCAGACTGGGATGAGCATCAGGAGTTCCTGATCAGAGCTTTTTCAGTGGAATAGGTTTTCCCCTTTGTGTCTCTCCTGACCTGCTCTTGGCTCCTGCCTGGACAGTGCTGTTGTTTCTTGCCAGTCCCCAGGAACACGATGGGACACGATGACTCCCAGGAACAATACTGTCCATTCTCAGCTCAGCTCCTCCTTGTTGTGGGCTCTGTCCTGGGACCACTGCTCTTCACATCAGGGAGGGTTTCCTGGTGTTTTCTTTCCCAAGTCTGTCCGTGGGCTCTGGCCTAGCCCTAGAAACCACACCAGCTCTCCTGGGGCCTTACCAAAATATCCACTGTTTGTCCTCTCTGCACACAGGCTATAAAAGTTTGGAGTTGTCTTTCTGAATTATGAAGGGTTCCAAGACATGCACTCATTCGACAGGCTGGTGCCGAAAGGGGGGTCTCTTCCTTTCTGGGGCATTGGCTGGGCTAGCTTTGCAAAGTCAAAACAAGATTCATTACCCTGGGGCCAGAAGCAGGGAGATACACCACCTGACCCTACAAACCTGCCCCATATGTCACGTGTCTGTCAGAAATTTCCAAGAATTCCCTTTATTATCTAAAGGTCGCCACCCGGGCAGTGCTGAGAGAGCTGCATGGTATAAACTAAACTACAAGAGCCATCAATTTCAAGCAGCTGCCTTCCTTAGCACCTAACCTGCTCCCCTTCCTGGGGCTCTGCCCTCTTCAATACCCTTTGGAGGAAGGACAGGGAGAAGCCTGCCTTGCTATGGTCACCTCTTGCCTGGTTGGAAAGAATCAGTGCACATTAGAGGGCTCTGAGGCTATGGAAGCTGGCTCTGGGGATACACCCATCCTCTGGACTAAGGGAGTTCAGAGAAGGTGGCCCACCATTCCCTAGATCCTAAGCAGGACCCTGTTTCAGCCATTCTAGGAGTGAGTTGCTCTTCTGGTAAGCATTACTGGGTTAAAGCATAGGAAGAGGACTTGCCAGGCTCTTTCCAAAGTCAACAAAAGGCTAAAGATGGGCTTTTAGCTTTGCTAAGTCAAATTAATGTTAGGAGGCCCCAGACACTAAGGACCTAACCACAGCAGCAAGACCAATGGAGAGTGGCCACTGTTACCACTATTTATCACCAGCCACATGGCCTATACTATGGGGCATCACTATGGGCATCTTAACTTCTAAGGTGTGTGTACTGTGCCCAGTTCCCAGATGAAGAAGCCAACTGGAGGAGGCTCAAGCACCTTGGCTGGTGTCCTCGGCTACAAGGCATAGCTTTGTATGGCTAGTACTTTACCCGACTATTTTATATGGCCTATATTTCTAAAATTTACTTTTCAACCAAACCTTCTTATCGCAAGTCAGGAAAAACACCAGAACATTAAGTAAAACTTGGAGTGTATTTTATTTGAAACTGTACAGTCCCCTTTTTGTTTACCCTAAGCTGGTCATTTGTTTTGGTAAGGGAACAGGGCTGGAGAGGGGCTGGCCTCAGTGATAGGTAGAGTCTGGAGTGTTTTGTGGCTACAGGCTTGCTAGCAGGCAGTTGGTCACCTTTCAGAACTATGCCATTTGCTCTAACTAGGAGCATGGGACTTACTCTCTTTTTACCCTATTCTTACTGTACAGGGAAAGCCTTTACTTCTTGGAGGATTGAAATGGGGCAGGAGAGCAGGGATAGAAGTGCTCACTTCAGTGATGAAATAAATTACAGTTAGTTCACATAATGACATATTATGCTGCAATTAAACATAATGTGTTCAGAGGAGCAGCAGCAGAGCTCCCGTCCACACCAAGAGAAGGAAGAAACAAAAGGTTAAAGAAAAAGCCAAACAGCACCTGGCCTTCACCCAGTGCTCTGTCCTCAGCTGACCCAAAGCCCAATGCATGCACCCCTAAAGTTCTCCACATCTCTTTCCTCTCAGAAGAAAATGTCACCAGCCCCAGGAGACCCCAGGTAAAGTACATTCTGCTTCTCTCAAACCATCCTGTCTGCCCTCGGTGGCCTTGGGCCTGACAAGTTCCAGGGACAAGAAGTTTGTCCATTCCCTATGATCCTTATAACCTTTACCTCACACTGCCAGGCACACTAGCTAAGCAAGGGACTCACTGTGGAAACACAGGGCACAGCTCCCACTGGTGCCCAAAGAGGCCTCAACTCCTGGTGTTCAGGTTCCTGTTCTTCCCATTGGGTGCTCTTTATCTCTCCAGCCTCACTGCCCAGCTCTTCAAGAGTGACTTCACTCCCAGCAAAGTCCCTACAACCCTTGGCTCAGTGTCCCCTCTATGAACTCCTCTCCCAGAAACACCCATCTCCACATTCTGCTCTGCCTCTCCGAACTCTTCCTATTCTTCACAGTCCTTCCTCTCATCCAAACCGAATGGACAATGCTGGTTTCAGCACACACTGCACTAGTACTGTCTCCTTTGTGTGTGATAATGCCCTGTCACTGAGAAAGAGGCTCTTTGAGGGCAGGAATTATACCTGCTACTTGCTGGGCTACTGTGCACGGTGAACAAACTGTCTTTTATTCAGAAATTTCCTCAGTCTGAATCTTAAACAGCATGGAGAAGGTAGATGAGCACTCGTTCTCTTTCTCTCAGCTGACACTACCCTTTAGTTTGGCTGGAGAAATGGTTTGAACTATCATGCTTGGCTCAAAGATTTGTCATAACTGAGCTTTTGCTGCTCTTGAAGAAGTGGGTAAAGAATTCAGGTAGGCTCTTGGCTGTTGTTGGATGAGGGTCCTTGGCTAGGTGGAGAAATGGGGGAAAGATGGAGAAGAAACAGACAATACCAGCTTGTGCAGTTAAAGTCTTGGCAAAAGAGCTCCAGAGCTACCATATAGAGCATGAGCCATATACCAATGCAAGAAGCGTATGGTGATTAAAAGGTGGCAGTTTGGTCCCTCAAAGTGATCAAGAGTGGAATTGGCTGGAGGAGGTCCCCTAAGAAGGTTTCAGAATAAGGCATATGAGGAGGTTGCAGTAACTCACTACTAGGGATAACAGGTGTGGAGAAAAAAGTGTCTTTGGAGACAGACCTGTGCTCAAGTCTTGTTCTTCCTAGCTGGGTGATCTAGCACATGTTATTGAACCTTTGGAGGGAGGGAATCTCATTTTCATTTCTGTAAAAAGATACCGTACAGGGTTGTGGTGAGAATCAGGGAGACAAGGAACTTGTTTGGACAACTCTACAGCTATGAGTAAATACCAGTTACTCTTGTTTCTGTTTTTGGAGAAATATCATTCAAGGGCACCCTCCTCTGGGCAATGGCAGCAGTGGCTGTTCATAGGTCAAGGGCTGTGTTTCAGCTTGGGTGAGAGGTTATTCTCTAGAACCTGGCTTTTGAGACCTAGTCATCTTGGACTGAATCAACATATCAACATTGCAGGTTCTATCTTCCCCACGCTGACCTCAGACCTCTAATGACCTTGCCTACCAGGCTTCTGGCTGTACCATGTCCAGGTCACCCTCCCATTTCCTCATAGCCTTTGAATGAGTCAAGGATGGCAAATGCTACTCTTGCTGATGGTCCAGGTACCTGTGGCAGGAAAGGAAGGAGTGAAGAACGAAGGGGGGGGAGAGGGAAGGAGAAGAGGAAGAAGAGGAGGAAGTGCTGAGATGATGGCCCAGCAGACAGGAGCTCACATTTTCTAAGCTCTTCCATATTGTCCTGCCTAGTCTTTCTTCCCCAGTGCTTTTACTGAACCAAAAGCCAGCCTTAGAGTAAGATCTAACTCTTTCTCAAGGAAACCTATTAAGCAAGTATGTTTCCCACTCTGTTTCCTTCCTACCTTCAGTTTCCATTCTTTTTCTCTGTTTGTTTGAGGCTCTGGCTCTTACACAGAAGAACCTATCAAGCAGCCTGTCTTAGGTAAGTTCACATTCACACACCCAGCAGGGGATGTGTGGGGATGTACCATGGAGCCCAGTAAGGGGCACTAGTAGAAATGGAGGGGTGGGTGGAATTCCTGGCCCGTTTTAGGGCCTCATCTGTGCCGAGATACATAGGTACTCAGACTGTAGGGCCTTTCACCACCTATAAAGGCTTCAGCTCTCGGACAGGGAGCAGAGGGACAGACCTTGGAGTACTCTGAGCCCCTATCATCTCCAGACAGATCTATGGATATCTAGTATCCTTTGACCCTCCTGTGGGGGACAGCAATGAGCCTAATTATGAAAGAGGATGAGTCAGGCTGAAGAATGTGCTGAAGGAAGCCAGGGCCATAGGAGACTGTCTAGGTGGGAGGACATGGGGGTAGAGGGATGAAAAGAACTCCCCAGCAAGGACCAGGAGAATCAAACCCAGGATGATGAATGGGGTGTGAGAGAGAGGCCTGAAAAAAAGGGTAAACAGGCAGGAGGGGCTGGAGGGAAGAGGAGTGAGGGGTTTGGAGAAAGAATGTTGGGGTCAAAGAGCAAAGAAAATGCCCTGCAGTGACAGGCTTGAGATCTGGAGAGTTACTCCTGGGCAAGGCTCAGGGGCTCACAGATGTGCATGTGGCTGCTCTCCCTTCATGTGGGTGTGTAAGTCTGCCTCTTCCCAGACATATCCCAGGCCTTCCTGAAAATCTTCTGATGCATCATTCTGAGTCTCCAAGGGACCCCACTTTGCAAAGCACTGTCATTTCCTAAGATTCCATGCATCAGCCCATTCTTATGCCTCCCTCCCATGAAAGCCTGTGAGGGCCAGAGGCCTTAGCATGGCCACTTCACAGGTAAGACGACCCAGATATTGTGGGTCAACTATTTTGGATAAAGTACTAGATGTGGAAAGAGGATTTGGACTCTGGGCTCCAATAGTTACATAGGCCACTCTGCTTCTCTGTTCCCTGGAGTTATAGGTACCACCACTGGCACCTCCAAGGAAAGGTTATCTTCTCCAGGGTTTACCTGAAGTTTTCTGATAGGTAACACTGCATCCGGAGTTGGGAATATCAACTTGCTAGCACACTTTAGGGATGGGGGTTGGTTTTTTAAAAAGCTGTCACTGAATTTGAGTTCTTGGGAATCCTTGAGAAAGCTGGCTGGGAACTGCTAACCAGTCACCAAATGCCACTTGGCTCCTGCCCAGTTCTAGCTGGTGGGAAGGAGGAATGGAGTGACTGGGGCCTATAGATAGCCCTAGGGGCTGCAAGAGTATCGGAGGATGGAAAGAGTCCAGAAGCTCAAATCTATGCATAGTGAGATTAGCATGCCAAATCCCCCTCCTCAGCCTGCCCTTCCCTATGGGCAGTAAGCATGCTGCTAACCCCTTTCTGAAGACCACAGCATTGCTATGGTCCCTGCAGCCTGGATGAACTGCAACTGACTCCTACCTGTTCTCTGGGGCTTCTCTCCCTACCAACCTCTCCCAGCTCTCAGCCCCACCTCCTGCTCTTCAATCCCCAGACATGGCAGATCACTGATTAATTCAGGGCTGTTTAATAACCCTTCTATTTCGATGAAACAAGCTGTCTTGTTTTCTTTATTTTTAACACTGACTTTCCGTTTCTTTGCTAAGCATCTTACTGTCATTTAAATTTCTCTGTCTCCAACCAAGCTGATAATAGACTGGAGTGAGCAGCTGCTTCCATCCTGTTTATGACAATGATTAGAAGTCAGAGCTGTGCAAGCAGAGAATTGACCAAATCTCAGTTCAGCAGCTCTGCCCCTGCTTGTAAAGGGAGTGCTAATTTTAACATGATTAGAACTCTGGCTCCAGGGGAGACAGGGTTAATCCCAGCCCAGCCTTCCTGGCACCTTGCTCTGAGGCAAAGATGTGAGAACAAACTCCATTTACTTGGGAATTAAGGTCAGTGGAGGGGTCATTTGTCTGAACCTGAAACTCCCCTGTTCTCAGCAGCCTTCCCTCCAGTGAATTTTTTTTTTTTTTTTTTTTTTTTTAAAAAAAAAAAAAAAAAAAAAAAAAAAAAGAGGACGATAAATCTTTCACTGTGATATATCAAAATAAAATTCCCTCCTGTGTGTGTTTTTTTTTTTTTTTTTTTTTTTTTTTTTTTTTTTTTTGAGACAGGGTCTCCCTGTACCCCCGGCTGGCCTGGAACTCACTTTGTAGGCCAGGCTGGCCTTGAACTCACAGAGATCCGACTGCCTCTGCCTCCGGAGTGCTGAGACTACGGGGTGGGCCACCACGCACAGCTTCCCTCCAGTGAATTTACTGCCATGCAAGCAGGAAGGGACCTCAACAATCAACTAGCATTCGTTGCTGTCTCTAGGTCGCTCCTGGAGACCTGTTCATCTTCACACCTTTGCCTGGTTTCTCTGCAGGATGCAAAACTCATTCCCTTTTTAGTCGGCCCTTTCTTGGTTTGGATGGCTCTGGTCCATGACTCTCTTGTCTTCCCGCCACATCATATGGCTAGGATTTGTGTGTACACACTCTCTCCTGCCACACTGTCAGCTCTTCAAGAGCCAGACCAGTGACTCACCTTCTTTCTATCATGTTCAGCTCATGGCACATATTCTATAAGCATTTGCTCAATCAGATTGAATTAGGCAGCACCACATTCAAACTCCTTGCAGGTAAAGTGCTTTCTGCTACCTGGACAAACCCTTGGTGAAGCTTTCATTTCTTTCTGAATCAATGTTTGGGTCCTTCCTTTGTACAAATCAGGAGTCAGGGCCTTCCCTTCCCTTTAGAAGCCCCCAAAGGCTTCATATCAAAGCTGGGGGAGCACTGTGACAATGCAGGCAACATGCAGCAGAAGCTAGAGGTCCAGACCAGCATCTGGATTGCAGCCTTCCTTCCCACCCTTCAGGGCCAAGAACGGCTGCCTGGGAAAGCCCACAGGTGCAGAGTGCACAACCCTGGTGGCCTGACACTCCGTCTCTCACTCCTCTACAGATCTAAGAGTCAGAGCTCTCAGCCTGTGCTTCCCAGCCAGCAATCTGCAGGCAGCTGCTGGGGTCATTGTCTCAGCCTCTTCAAGTTGTGAATGCTGAGTCTATAGAGACCGAAACACAAACAGTGCCCACAGTGCCTCTCAGGAGGGAGAGGCAGCCTTGCCTTGCCAGAGCCATTGACTGTGCAAATAGCAAGCTGGAGATGGATGGAGGAAAGCTGGTTGGAGCTATTGATGAGAGGGGGGGCTTTCTCCCCACACTGCTCAGTGCCAGTAGGGGCTGTGGATATGTGCTAAAGGCCAACAGATGGGCAGAGAGGAGGCATGGTGAGTTCTCTTGGGGACAGTGCTTCATCATGAGCTGTGTGTCTGCCCAAACCCAAGGGATAGAGACAAGGATATCACTGGGTACGATGGGGAGCAAGATACTGGAGAGAGAAAGTGGCCAAGTGCCCAGCTGAAGAGAAAATGCTAGATGAAGCACCTGGGAGCCACAGATGAAGACTTTGGGTGGGCTTGGGTTTCATGGTTGTTATTTAGACTCAGGTTAAAGCTAATTTCAAATACTCAGAACACATCTCAAAAACTGTACCCGTAACACCTATTTATTTTGTAATGTGTTAAAAAAATTAGTAAAGAGAATTGAGGCATCGTATCATGCCCGCCCCCATTTTCTGAAGCAGCCCCTGGACAGTGCTGCCAAAAACAGAGATGTCTTCCCAACAGCACCTTCCCACACTCTGTGAGCCAACAAAGGACGAGGCCTTTGCTGCAGTTAAGACCATGGGACAGTGCATGAGTCTATGAGAAGACAGCGGATACTTTTCCCCAGATATCTTGCATGGTTGACCAATGATGGGCACAGGCCAAGGGTTAGACTCTGAGCCCCATGCTGCCTACCCCCAGTTCTGCCAATGCTTTTTCTATTGTGTTTTCCTTGCATAGATCCCTGCAGTGTGGAGACAGAACCCCGATTGCAACCAGGTATCTGGGGCCAGGTGCTCTGCCCCTTCCTCTGTTGGAGATAGATTCTCAGAGCAATGTCACCTCACTAGCTCTACAACAGTCGTTCTTCTCTATTCTTAGAGTTGAGGGCACCAATATTAAACAGAGCAAAGTCAGAATTCAAATTCCAACCCCCATATTTAAATGCTGATCACAAATGCTGTCGATAGCCTCATTGCTGAGGCTACCATGGGCTTTCCTCCCACCAAACTTCACTGAGTCTCCAGCTCTTCATACTCCAGCACACACACTTTCCTTAAGTAAGAGCTATGTCTTCAGAAAATTCAAAACAAATACAAAGAGAATGAGAGAAGACAGAATCGAAATGTCCCTAGTTTTATTCTAGGTCTTAAGACAAACTTTCCCAGTTAGCAGCAATCAGCACTTTTCTAACTGTCTTAGCACCACCTTCCTCTGCCTGACTCCAGAAACACAGGGCAGTGAAGGCTCCCAAACCCCTTCTCATTGTGCAGATGGAGACAGAGGTGTTGGGTGGGAGGTAGGAATCAGCTCACCAGAGTATCTGGTTCCATCTAACCTCCCTCATGCTACTAGGGAACAAATGGAGGCCTGGAACAGTCAACAGGTGAGAAAGTCCCAGGAAGGGGGCAGAGAGTGCGAAGGGAAACCCTTTGTTCCTGATGTGAGGAGCCTTATGTAACACCAAGCTCTTCCTGACCATCTGTCTGGCTCTTAGGGCTCCAACTCTCTGTGTGAGGTGTCCTGGAGACCTCCTAGCTACACATGTGGTTCAGATTAATTCTAGTAGTCCTTGAGTTGGAAACCTGAAGGGTTTACCATACTGGGTCACTCAGAGTTAGTGGTAGATAAGAGCTCCGTTCACTTCTGGATAAACCTGGGGGTCCTGTCTTGCAGAACTGATCCTGCATGTTTTCATCACTGGAATGAAAGGATATGTTATGAAGTGCCAGGCAGGTTGAGGCTGCGGGTCAGCCTTCCTGTTTGAGGTCTGTGGGAACCTTAGACACCTGTTCCCAGAAACACCAGTACCCGGACTTGGAGAAGAAGCCCAAAGTGGGACTCTGCTGGTTCAGGAGTCTCCCGTCTACAGATGGGGAAGGGGTCTGTGTTCCATTGAGAACTCATCATCCAGGGAGTTCAAAAACCAGGGTCTTTTCCTTCAGGTATCTTTATTTCTTAGGAGGAAAAGAAAAATGAAGGGGTGGGGGCAGGGAGGTAGAAGGTCAGAGGCCAGTGTAATATTTACTCAGCTCAGTGGAGGCCTTTCGCTTTTAGAAGCAGGAAACCACTTCAAAGCCCTGTCATCTCCTTACTCCCCTGCCTAAGGGATGATACTTTGCCTCCACAAGCAGGCAGGGCTTCTAACCACCCTTCCTGAACCTACCCCTCCTCCACAACCTGTCTCCTACTCAGAGAGGTCAGGAGCCTGGCATGCTCAAAAAGCACTTGTCAGGGTGGCTCCCCTAGCAGTCTAAGCTGTCCACATTTGGGGGCTTTAGGAAGGGACTGAAGTTACAGAGCCTGGTTCAAATCCTCACTCCACAGCAGAGCAGCAACAAACACCCCAGGCCTGGAATCCAGAGGCTCTTCACAGTGGATGGATAGCAGACCCCTCTTAGAAACACCCACTCACATACCCACAGTCTCTCCAGGCCATAACTCTTCTCAGGGCCCTGTAAAGCCCAGGCCTGTTCCTAGTTCGTGACACCCTGGTGTGCAGTCCCCCAGCTAAGGTACAGGGAGGGTGCTACCTCCCATGATGGGATGAGTGAGCCTCCTTGACCTTCAGCCTGGAAAGAAACATCAAAAGAAAGCATGTGCTCCCCCAGACAGCACACACAGGGCAGGGACGCCCTCAGCTTGTGACGTCCCTAGCCCAGCCAAGGTACAGGGAGACATTACAACTTTCTCTCTCAGCTTCCAATCTTTTCATGAGTTCATCCAGATAGGATTCTAGACACTCATACTGAGATAGGGATGGAGTGACATTTCTTAATAAACCACAACTGGCATCCACACTGCTCTGGAAGACTAGGAAGAGATAAAGCAACAAAACCTCTCCAGACTGTGCTCTGGGAAACCTTACTATAGGAGCTGACTGATGGGAAACAACTCCAGTGCTGCCCGTTTAAAGCCCACAAAGGAGGGGGAAGGGATGAGGGTGACAGTGAAAGGGAACATTAGCTGTTCCCTCCCGACAGGGACCCAGAGTTTTCAGGCACCAACCAGTCTCTCCCAGAAATCTATGTCATGCAGCGACACAGAGCAAAAACTGAGGAACTCTCTCCCTTTTCCTCTGAACCGCTGGTTATGGCTAACCCCATCCTGCCTTCTCCTGCTGGTTTCTGGTGGTATACAGATTGTGCAACTCTCACTCTCAGCCCCAGATGCTGGGTTCCTTGAAGGCGGAAGCTTTTGCTCTTCTATCCTTGTGCTGTAAGCTACCACATTCTTGACACCACACAAGTGATCTAGCCCTTATTTAAACCTGAATGGATTCTTGATTTTTTTGCTTTCAGTGTCCATGTGGTTCCTTGCAAGGGGCAGGAACGGTAGTGAAAAAAGTCAGCTATACAAGTAACGTTCCCCTCACACCCAAAAGAGAAACTAAAGCTGCAAGGGAAGCTGTCGATACTCAAAACAAAGTCTGGGAGTCTGAGTCCTCAGGGTAGAGGATGGCTGAGAGGTTTGTCAGAAGCCATGATGCTCCCAGAACCTCAGAGGGTATGTGTGTGTGTGTGTGTGTGTGTGTGTGTGTGTGTGTGTGTGTGTAAAAGTCACAGGAGAAAGTCGTTCATCAGCTATTCACTCTGAGCCCCAAGACCCCTCCTTGTCTCCCCTTTGAAAGACAAGTTGAACTTACTGCCTTTTATCTCTCATCCTGAAAGTAATATCAGCCAAGGAAAAGCAGGATTAAACTTTCATAACACGACACATTTATCTTGTTTTACTTCTTTCTTTCCTCTGTCCTCCCTCCCCCTCACTCTTGACCCTAGGTAAATGTGAGCCAGAAGGAAGCTGAGATTAAACATCAGGGGATGGTATCAGATCTGCAGAGAAGCTGGTCTCTGGCACCCTGCCCGTCCCCAAACTTCAATATTTTTCCATCCCCTGTTGGACAGTTATTATCTCCTTGGATGAGAGAAGCCTCTGCACTCTGTGCGCTCCCTCAATATTGTCCTCTGCTGAAATGAAAGGGAGAATTAGAATTCAGAGACAGACTCCCAGGGAGAATATGAAGACAAAGATTAAGTCAGTGATACAACGTTGACATGCCTTCAGTTCCTGAAAGGTCTTTTTACAAAGTCTCCTCCAGAGCCCTGTTGCTACCACTGCAACTGGTTGGAAAACCCACATTTAGGGAATTAAGAGAAAAGTCTATGATGTGGACTTGGGGATGGGCCAAAAGCTTCACTTGCTGATAAAGGCAAGAGCCTCTTGGCGGGCACACACCCCTCCCCCTGCCCACCCAGACATGAACTGTGTCTAGGCCTTTTCCAACCCCTTACCCAGACATGTCCTGCAGGGCTGGCCTCTCAGAGCTGCAACCCCTCACCCCTACTAGACAAATCCTGTGGGCCAGGCATCTTAGCTACCCCGCCCCCCCTCCACACACCTAGACATACCCTGCTCTCTAACCTCTCTAAGCTGTGTGGACACTGCTTAATGAAGCACCTGCTCCCAACACACACACACACACACACACACCTCACCCTATCCCTATGCCTGTTCCTTGTCCCCTGCACCAGACAGAGGCAGAGAAGTTTCGACTCTACCCTGACAGTTGTGGTCTCTGGTTGGTGACAGCTGGGAATTTCCAATATATCTCATCTTTAAAAATAAAATAATAAACACAAAACAAAACCCCCCACAAAAGCAAGTGTTTCAGGACAAGTGTGGTTTGAAGAGTCCCCTCTAGTGGAGAAAACCTGCTACTTCAGCTTTCTTGGAGCCCAGAAACTCATGGCCCGAGCCAGCTTACCTGCTGGCTCTCAGCTAGGCTCTGGGCTCTGTGTCAGCACACAGTCTACGTCTTTACCTTCCGTCTCTTGCCTCTCTGTTATCTGTGATCCTGTCTACATCCTGACTTCTGTCACAGCACATGTGCCTTCATGCCTTCCTCTTGAACTGCACCTTCAGTCCACCGGCTGCTCTTCTCTGAAATTCAGCGAAGACCACTCTAACTAGCTAGAATGCTGTGAAAGGGCATCCTATCAAGTGGTCTAACTTTAGAGGGCCAAAACAGGGCTGTAGGCCAGAGTCAGTTGAGACTATCTAGTGAACCAGGCTTTCCGAAGGAGGAGCAAGAGGCTCTGACCAAACTCTCTCCTTAACTCCTTGCTGCCCTACTTCCAAGCAAACTCTGGTGTAATGGATTGACCTACACTTCTGAAGCTGTCTGTAGTCAAGCTGCCTGGAGTCCTGTGTGAGGCCAGCTTCCCTCAACAATTCTCCCAGCCCCAGTAGGCCTACTCCCAAAGTCCCAGAATGCACCCTGCCACGCAGACAGCACACCAGCCTGGGCGAAGGGATAGGTATGGGAGAGAAGTGCCAAAAGAAGGAAAGGGGTCAGGTGGGCATGTGCCTGGGGCTCTAGGAAGACAGCAGGGAGGGGTGACCGCAATGGTTCTGCTGGGGGAAGAAAAGAGCACTGGAGAACACCTGCTGGTCCTCAGTGTTTCCCAGAGACATCCTGCCACCCAGGTGAGAGATGGGGCCAGAGCAGGGCAGATTAATGGTTAACCAACTGCAGGAGCACGGAAGTTTCTGGACATGCTCAGGCTTAAAGACTTTTCTTGCCACCGTCCCTCCTCTCACCTTACACTGCTACGCCACAGGGCTCCTGTTCCCCAACAAAGAACTTTCTCGCCTCTATTTCTGCCCTCCAATTCCAGATGGAGCAGTGTGGAGCTGGATAAAGAGGTTCCATATGCCCAGATGCCAGGGAATGGAGCCCGAGAGAGCCTGGGGGCTGAGCAGAGAGAGGGTGGCCCTTCTGACAAGCCGTCCCTTCAGGCGCCTTGGGACCAGCTGTTTGACCCCGGAGGAACTGCCTTTCTTTCTGTCTCCATGGGGGCTCACCTTTAGAAATGACCAAAAAAGCAGGGGCTGGCACACCCACCCCTCATTTACTCTAATCAGGCATGAAATCTTTGTAACTAAGTGAAAAACTGTTTCCCATAAGGGAATCAGTTCCATTCATCATTGTTTGAACTCAGCATATGTGATGGAGAGAAACAGAATACTCACATAGAATGAATTGATAACAGACTGCCCCAGAGGAGGGGTAGTGATGGGGGAAGGAATGGTGTTGGGGTGCTGTGCATATGAGCTGTAAAAACTCCAGCACCTCAAAGCCTGCTTCTTCCAGCTTCTCTGTGGGCAGTCCTGGATTATTCTAGTTAACAGACTGTAACACAATGCTCCTGTCTCTTTATGATCCACATGGGGTGGGAAGGGGGCTTGGCTCTGTGCTCCTGGCCTTTCCATTTGCCATGATGGACAGAAGTATATTGTGCCCCAGTCTCTCTGTGTAGAGACAGCTGTGTGGCAGTGCAGGAAGACAGCTGGGGAGGGGGTGCCTGAAGACAGGAATTGCCTCCTGCACACCAAATCCTGTGTCTTTCAGAGGCAATTTCAAAGAAAGCAAGGTGGAACAGAAACCACAAAACCCCACAAACAGTGCCGACTCCAGTACCAGAAATATTCTGTAGTGCCTAACTGGTGAGCTTAAGCTGCTGCCAGTTGTTGCCCTGTGTATTTAAGCATGTCACTGGTTTCCCCTCCTGCTCCCGTGTCTTCTTGTAACACGCCTCTGAAATAAAGATTAACTGAATAAGTCAGGAGTATTTGTAAGCAAGAGCGGGGCCTCATGGAGGCTGCTCTTTGAAGCTTTCTTTATAACCTCATTTCGAGCACCGACTCCTGTGAAACAGATGCTGAACTTGAACATCTACCACATCTTCAGCTTCTTGTGGTCAAGAACATTGGAAGACAACCCTGCCCTGGCAGTCTAGAGACAGTGAATGTGTTCAGGGAAGCTCTGACAGGGGCCTATCATGGATAGCATGGCTTTGAGTGATAGTCATGCAACATTACTGCCTATTTTTCCCTAAGACTTAGGCCCAAAGGTCAGCAGTTCTCTACCCCCCTTGTATCCAGGCTGTGAGGGTCTCTGATGCCCTGTCAGTGGAAAAGGCCAGCTGAGACTCCTTTGCCAGGCTGTAATCTCTGGATAGAGATCGTCTCAGACTTTAGTACTTTAGGACTCGGAGCTCTTCTTTCCTGCACATGGCTTGAGAAACCACATCCATTTAACTGTTTTGCAGGCCAACTTGCCCCATCCTAATTCTATTTGCTGAGGACACTGAGGGAGCAGAGAGGACAGTCAGTCTTTGTAGGCTTTCTTTTATTAGCAAGTTCCTGGACAGGATCGGCTGTGGCATTGAGGGGACTACTATTAGTTCTGATTAGTACTAGCCAAGTGCCAGCAGGGGCAAGTTGTGGCTGAGGGGGGCTTGGAGGTAAAAGGCAGTGATGACAAGAGGAAGATGGAAAGAAACGCAATCTCCAGGAGTATTAGGACAGATTCCACTACGTTTCCCTGGTTTCTTATCCCTCTCTCAATTTTCTACCCCTAGGATACCCAGTAGAGATCACAGGTAATTACTTCCAGTGGTGCTGGGTAAGGACAGGGTAAGTTAATGAATTCTCTCTTCTTGCCTGGAGGTCAGAGGATAGAGGGCTACTAGCAACTCCTAGAGCTTTCTGGGGTAATTGCAAAAAAGTTGTGCATTTCAATTAAGAAAGGCTCAATTCCTCCAGCCAGGGCTAAGCTCTTCTGGGGATGTTGTTGCATCCACTGGAAGGCCCCGGTGTTCAAAGCTGGCTCAGGGGAAAGAGTGAAGTTTCAAGGTCTGGAAAAGAGGCCCTGAAAGATAGGGGCCTACTGTTGTGTGGAAGGGTACAGAGCTAAGCCTGACTCTCTGAAAATGGCTAGTAGGTCATGTCCTGTCCAACCCAGATACTCATCTGTATGGACCTCAACCACTGCAAAGGATGGATGAGTCTCAAAATGTCTATAGACTGATGTGCTGATGGGCCTCCAGTGATATCTGGCAGCCCCACTCTCCAAACCTACCCACCTCTAAGTCTACTGTACACAGGGATGGCTGTCGACTAGGCTTGCCTGTGATCTTGGCTCTCCACAGAACTGATCATTCATCCCTGCTTTTGCCAGCTACCCACTCTCCTTTCCAGACAGCAGAGACTGACCTGGCACCCCAAGTTTTCCCCCAGCTTCCTCTCCCTCTTATTTCTACCTGAGCTGTTTGAGGAGGTAGCTCCTCCTAGGGCAAGGGTCATGCTAAACAGGTGGATATTTTTCAGAGCCCTAAATGGCCGTTTCAGATGATTCTTTTTGACCGTTTGGATCAAGATTAACAATTATGAAGACTACCTATGGATAAAGAGGGCTTGAATTTTCTAAGAGCCCGATATCCCTCATGGGGTGGGGCAACAAGGAACATATGGAGGGAAACGTTC
The DNA here is from genome assembly GCF_000622305.1 of Nannospalax galili. Classification (NCBI taxonomy): domain Eukaryota; kingdom Metazoa; phylum Chordata; class Mammalia; order Rodentia; family Spalacidae; genus Nannospalax; species Nannospalax galili. The sequence goes on from NW_008360311.1 coordinate 732,047, forward strand.
TCAGATGGGTTCTAAGCAGTCTCTGGAACTCTGAGCAAACTCCCACTCCAACCAGCACCACTGTTGCTCAAACCAAGGGGGCCAGGCCCCAGCTGGGCACAATGCCATGGAAGATGGGGGCAGGAACACTTAACCACGTTCAGCGCCCCGGCACCTCTCTCCCAGCTTTCCGGAACGCGCGTGAATGATGCCTTCTCCTTCCCAATTTCGAGTCCACTGAACCTTTGGAAAGGCCAGTGACCAGCCGCGACTCCAGCGACGAGTGAACGCCTCCCCCCCAAACGGGCCTCTGGCCACAGTGGCCCTGGACTGTCTGGCTTGTGTCACCGAGGCCCTCTGAGCTCCAGCCCTTGGGACAGCTTCGCCACCCCGGCGCGTCCGGGAGCTGCATACTGCCGGCAGGTGCGCCGTGCAAGCGCGCCGCGGAGCGCCGGAGCCACAGCGGCGATGGCCGGGAAGCCCGGGTCGGAGGCGGCAGCTGCGAAAGTGGCAGATCCCGGGTGGATACTCGGCGCCGCAGCCTAGCCGGGGCCGGGGTTGGGACCCCAATGGGACCCCAGAGGGCGCCGCGGGAGGAACCGCCGCGGACGCGCGCTCGGGGGAGGGTGGAGGACGCCGCTTACCCAGCTCGGCGACGTCTGTCTGTCCCTGCGTCCTCCCTCGGTCCGCCTCGGCTGCCGCTTGCCCAGGGCAGAGCGCGCCCGGTCCCTGCCTGCGCGGAGTCACAGCGACGGCCAGGTCCACACGGAGTCCGGATTCATTCCGGTCCGCGGCCCGCGCCGGTTGCCTGTCTGTATTCCTGGGGTGGCCTCCGTGCCGGTGGCGGGCGCGCGGGGACCCGGGCGCGCAGGGGCGTGGGTGCCGACGGGGTCCCTCCCGGGAGGCGCGGAGCCCTTTGCCTTCAGGTTTCCCCAGCGCGACTTTCCGGGCAGCTCTGACATCAGCTATCCCTCGTTTCCTTCCCTTCGGCTCCCGGCCCGCTCGGCCCCATTTCCTCCGAGAACGACTTCCAGCTCCGTGCGCGGCCCGCCGGGCGCGCTCCCCGCTGCTCCGGGGCTCTCGGGTCCCTCGGATCCGATCGTCTGTCCTGGGCTGAGGATCCCCGCAGCTGCGCCCGCCGCCCCCGCTCGGCTCTGCGCGCACCGTGCTGCGCGCGGCTCTGCTCGGCTCCGGCGGCGGCGCCCTCCGCCGGCCTCCTATATTACCGCGCAGCTCATTATCATAGAGGCCGCGTTAACCCCCTCCCCGCCGCCCGCGCCCCGCCCGCGCCCCGCCCGCGCGGGCCGAACCGGCAGCCCGTTCACGGGAGAACGCGGCTGGGTCTGCGGCCATCCGGCTGCCGGCGTTCGCCCAGCTCGGAGGGACCACCGGCCACCTTCATGGCCTAGGGGCGGGAAGATGCTACCAGGCCTGGGGACTCCGGTTGGGTCTAAGCGAGCTGACTGGCTCGGCCTTGGGAAGGGGCTCAGAGTGGCGAGTGCAGCCCGTCCTAGCATCACCTGTCACCCAGCACACCGTACACACCTCCCTCTTCACCCATCTCGGAGTCAGGGGTGAGTGCGGACGAACCTGCCCTGCGGATGGGGTTGAGATGGGGTCTCGGATTTCGCAGAAGCAAATTTCTCCTTCCCGTAAATTCCAGAAAGCCAGCGAGCTGTCAGATGAGGTTTGAAGTTGTCGGTAATTGTTATTTCTACAAGGAGAAAGGGAGCCTGGCTTTTCGTTTCCTTCCAGTTTCCTGCTCCGTGAGGGACCCTGGACTCAGGGCAAGGCCTGACTTGGATAAAGGTGGTGGAGAGCAGAGGAGCGCTTACTTTATCCAGACCGACTAGCCCGCCTCGAGGGTACGGGAAGCAGAGGAGGGTGGCTAAGAGGTTAAGATAATTTATTTTAATAATCTCAGATGAGAGGCTTCTAGATTCCAGGGTGCCTCCGCCCTTGCGACCTCTATTCTATGAAGCGTAGAGTCTGAGTCTCCGCAGCGGTGACCACTGCTTTCCACTCGGGGCCTGCAAGTGAGACCCAAGCGAGTTCCCAGTGTGCGTGGTCCCCACTGGAGACTGAGCACACGAGTTCACTCCACAGGTCTGACAAGCTTCCCCTACTGCCCTCTCGTGGCCATATTCGTTAGTGGTATAAAAATATAAAACAATAAAAGCAGTTTGACTAAAATTCTCAGCAGCAGCAGGGCCTTAAAAAAAGAAAGAGGAAGGAAACAGCCTTATCAACCATCTCAGAAACACACAGGATTATGGAATCCAGGCTTTGCTACAATTATCTGTTCTTTACAAAATCTAAAGTTGGCTAATTCAAAAGTTCTTCAGTTAAGTAATTAATTGACTTAAATGAGTGTCCAGTAAGTTTTGCTGGCTGTTGCTGACTTTGTCCTGTGGAGCCACAAAGAATCTGAGTTGTCTTCCTTCATGCACACCTGAATTTCTTTTGGCACTTATTATTGTTTTGGTAATATGCCAGCTGATTATCCATTCACTCTTCCTCTATTATTTGTATATAAATGGGTATTGTCTTTTTTCTCAGACAATTGTGTTATCCTCTTATCAGAATGCATTGAATTTGTTAAGGAAGATGATATGAAGACTATGCTCAAAGATTCCAGAACACTTGCCATTTGTTCAATGAGAGGAACATCAGCCTGAGCAGCTGCACCTGAAACCAGACTTGGTAGGGCTGAAGTACCTGATAAAGCTCTTAGCGTAATGCTAGAGCCCTTTGGTTCAAACCAAGCCCTGTATGATTGTAGGAGAGGCTATAATAATACAATTTAAATAATTTCAGATACAACTCCCTCCCCTAGGATCTAGAAATAAACTCTTACATGAAGAACTAGGGCACATTATGAAAGTAACCCCTTAGTTCTCCCTGTTCTCCATTCCCCAAGTGTGCCCAGACCTTCCAGAATAAAGGGAGAAGAAGGGAAAGAGAAGGAGAGAAAGCACAACACTTAAACCTTGAAAATTAAGGAAATCAACTCAGGTTCCTGGTTTGTATTTCTACATAACACAGTGATATCCATGAGCCTCCAGCCTTTATGGGCACTGAGCTAACCCAGCTCCTTGACCAGCAGGTAGTCATTTATTTGGCCACAAGTATTTATTAAGAGCAACTTTACTAAATTTCTTCCTTAAATAGAACTGTATTATAGTACTTAATTCTCTCTTCAGAATATTTGCAATTTTAAATTGATACATAGTAATTGTACATATTTATAGGGTACAATGTGACATTTCACTGCATACAACCTGTCAAGGTCAGATTGGGGTAATTAGCATATTGTCATCTCAAACAGTTATTATTTATTTTGCAACACATAATAAGTTACTGCTAACTGTAGCAGCCATACTGTGCTGGAGATACTGGAGTTTAACTGTCCGATCAGCTGTAACTGTGAATCAGATAACCAAATTCTTTCCCCTTCCCAAGCTCTGGTAGCTACCTTCCTACTTTCTAGTTCCATGTGGCCAACTTATTTAGCATCTACGTGTCTTTCTGTGGCTGGCTTCATTCACTGAACATAAAGTGCTCTGGACACATGAATTGCCAGAAAGGAGATAGTTCTGTTCTTTTTTTTTAAGTAACAGTAGTATTCCATCATTCAGTGGACTGATAACCCAACAGGCTCCACACCCCCAGGCTATACCACCTTTATGTGGGTTTTTTGTTGCATCTATCTGGCCTTCTGGTATTTTGTCTCATCCTGCCCAGATGTCAAATTGCAGATCTTGGGGGACTGGTCATTCCTCTCATTTCAACAAGAGGTACAGCCACAGCCCAATGCAGTTGTAGGTAAGTAAGAGGTTTATAGTAAATATCCACCAAAGGAAAGATATGCTCATCTCTGGAAGTTGTAGCAAGTACTACAAGGTTCTTACCCATCTGTCCCAGACACTACTCCTGCAGCCTCACTCTGGGAGGGTCATGTGTGGTTGCACTGCTATTCCTGTGCCCAGCCCTCTTCTTCCCTTGTCACTGCATGGGTGATGTAGGCAAGAAGATGAGAGAAGTGAGAGAAAACAAGCTGTTTTCCAGGGAGGTGCCACTATTTCTATGAAAGGCTGGTCTGCCGAGCACCCTGCTCTGTGTCCCCAGGCCAGACACAGGGCTCCTCAGGTCCCAGCAAGCAAGCCTGTGTGCTGGTGGAGAATGAGCCCAAACGGGCAGCCAGCCCATCTCCAAGGGAGTCCTCTCTCTCTGTCGCAGCAGCAGCTTCAGTCCTACAAATAGATGCCAGTACAGTAGCCCCTTGGATGGTAGGAGGTATTTTTGGTGCTGGAAGCCAGCCACACTCTGGCAGGCTTTCCACTTGAAGTCTGCTCCTTTGAGAGGTGGGGGTGGCAAGCGTCAATGTTTAGCATGGGAAGGGAGTGTTGCCTGGAGTGTGTGCATGCATACATTGAGGGGGCCTAGAGTGGACTGGGGGCTGGGCTCGGGGGCCGTGTGGACCTTGGAGGAGGTGAGTGGGCACTTGCCTGTCAGTGTTTATGGTCATCTTGAGGAAGTACACCAGTTGTCACTAGGCTTGCCTCTGGCTCCCTGAGGTGAACCTGACATGCTACTGTCCACTTGACCCGTCTCCCTCCTGAGATGAGTGTCATCTTTTTCTTGCCTAGCTCCTAAGCTGCCAATATTGAGAGACAGGAACACCGACCCCCTGTAAGTAGACTCTTCATGTCCTGAAGCTGCACCTCACCTTCGCCATGCCGACACTGTCAGGCAGCCGTAGCAGCAGAGGCAGCAGCCTTCACTGCCCCCCTCCCCGCACACTGTTGGCGACAAAGGCATCCATCTGACAGGCCAAGTTCCATGAGTGGAAGTGAGGAAGCGAGAGGCTGCTGGGAAACTCTAGTGGAGGGCCTCTGCCCAGGCAACAGGGCCCAGTGTCAGGGGCCACACAGGAGCAGGGCACATGCTCTGGAGTCTCGGCACCATTCATAAAAATTCTAACCTGACTGTTCCTCCTGTCCTTTGCAAATATCACTTTCCTGTGTACTTTAAACAGTAGCAAGCCTGTTAAGGATTCAAATCAAACACAGCAGCACTTCACTCACTCCTTCCTTCCTAAACTTCCCAGACGCACAGCTTATGTCCCTGTATATTTCATCCTCTTCCCACCTCCTCCTCTCCCCCTATTCACTGAAGTATTACTCTGGGAGCAGAACATCCTCTGTGGACTTGGGTAGGTGAAGCCCAGACCTGGTACCAACAGGGCTCTGGGATGGCCTGCCAGGTCAGAGGCTGCAGAGTAGAGAATGGACTTTGGGCACAGAAGGTGAAAGCCAGGATTCAGGACTCTCTGTGCCTGGTACAAAGTCTGAGAAAGAGCTTGTGATTTGATTTTTTGTTTTCTGAGAGGATTCCTGTGCTACATAGCTTTAGTTGTCAACTTGACACACTTGGGCTGAGGGAGCCTCAGTTGGGAAATTGCCTCCATTGGACTGGCCTATGGCCATGTCTGTGGGGCATTTCTTTGATTGTTGAGTGATATGAGAGAACTCAGCCTACTTTGGGCTGTGCCACTCATGGGCAAGTAGTCCTGTATTGTATAAGAAAGCAGGCTGAGCACAGGCCAGGGGAGCAAGCCAGTAAGCAGCATTCCTCCATGGTCTGTGCTTCAACTCCTGCCTCCAGGCTCCTGCCCTGAGTTCCTACCTTGGGCTCTCTCATTACTGAACTATGACCTGGGAGATGATAGCCAAATAAACCTTTTCCTCCCCAAGTTGGTATTGATTAGAGTGTTCCATCACAGCAACTGAAGGCAAACTAGAATAATTCCCCCAAAGAAAGCACTATTCACTGATCAGTTATTCCCTAGATGACTCTCCTGGTACCTGTTTCCTCATCTATAAAGTAGAACTATTCCTTCCCTGTGTAGCTTGTAAGAACTCAGAAGAAAACCAAGATGCTGACTGAATAGGCGTTATACACTGAGAAGTGTTACATGAATGCACAGGGTTTCTTAAATTCTGGAAGTTCTCCCCAGAGGCAAACCCACTTTGCTCCTACCACAATACATTTCATCCTCGTCTTTGGGTTTCCAAGACAAACGGCTATCCCACCTGTCTCTTTGGTTTCCTCCTCATTTTTCCTGGTGAAAATGTACTTCATCCTCGTCTTTGGGTTTCCAAGACAAACGGCTTGGCTTGACATTTAGGTGGCTGCACTGTCTTTCCTATCCCACCTGTCTCTTTGGTTTCCTCCTCATTTTTCCTGGTGAAAATGTAACTTGCCACCTTCCCCTATGGAATCATGAAGCAAATGCATGCTAGACCAACCCTTGTGCCCAGTCAGTACAGATCCTGCCCCCAGGTAGGAGAAGGGGGGTGGGTGGCAAACATGCCTTGATTGCACAGGAGGCAGAGGACCCTGGTTCTCATGACTGACTTGTTAGGAGTTGCATCTTTGGGGTCACCAGCTGGGAGGTTATTGATATTGTGAAGTCACTGTCCTCCCTGGCTTTGGTGCCCAGCCCAGGTCAGATGACAGGTGCTCTAAGCTCTTCAGTGGGAGCTATACTCCAGGGCTTTCTGAAAAGTCTGTGTCACATGGGCAAGCCACCCAGGGGCCTCTGGGGCTAGGGGAAAGCCAGACTGGACAAAGCCAATGCAATGGATTCCTTTGAGACAGGAAACTCAGAGCCCACAGGAAGCAGTCACGTTGTTCAGCCTTCTCCATTTAAAGGAGCATCATCATTCATTTGTCATGGTCATAGTGCAGTATGGTGCTAATGGCCAACACACACTGCCTGGACCACCCAATGTCTGCCTCAGTACTTTGTGATATCCCTAAAATTCCTGAGTCTCACAACTCTGGCAACAGGCCTAAGTCTTCCACTCCATACTACAAATGCAGACCAGATCGCAGGCAACCAAAGATTGTAGCTCAATTGGTAGAGTGCTTGTCTAGCACACATGAAGCCAGGGGGTTCAGTTCCTAGCACAGCATAAAGCAGCATGGTGGTACGTACCCACATTCCTAGCACTTGAGTAGCAGCAGCAGCAGGGGAACCAGAAGTTCAAGTTACCAGGTAGGTTTGAGGCCAGCCTGGGCTACATGAGACTTTGTCTTAAAAAAGACAAAACTATCCGGGCGTGGTGGCGCACACCTTTAATCCCAGCACTCGGGAGGCAGAGGCAGGTGGATCTCGAAGGGTTACCATGGAACAGCTAGTGTGGGATGGCTGTACGTGAACCCAGGTGCCTGACACCCATCTTTTCTACTTTGTACAGTGCTGTGAAGGGAAAAATTGATGCGAATGAAGGACTTACACGCTTCAAGGACCAGAAAATGGGAGGCCCTGGGCCTCAGCCCTCTTAGCATTTAACCAGTCAGAGACCCAGGGCTGTACCACAGGAGGGCTGCAGCAGATTCACCCTGGGTCCAGCAAAGCTTCAGTGCTGCAGTTCTAGTGAGGGTCAGGAGTGCCATCTTCTCATGGAGGAGAGTGTGTTGTAATTGTTATCGTGATTATTATAAACAATCATACTAATGAGGTCAATTCACCCAATTTTACAGGGTGTGTGTTTAACAAAGAGTTGTCTCCAGGCAAAGGAGTTGCTACCACATACAGAGCTCCACTAGCTTATGTCACCTTTACTCTGCACAAGACCACATACATGGCCATGCCTGCCTTTCAAAATAATGGGATAATTGGGTGCAATGTGTGGTGCCCCCACTCCTCAGACAGAGCATGCCAGACCATCTTTGTGGGAATCTGCAGGGAGCCCAGTGAGCAAAATGCCATGTCTGACTTTGCCTTGATTGCATCTGTGCCCTACAAACCCCAGCAGAATTGAACTCACTGCTCCTCCTAATTAGGGGAGAAAGAAAGACAGACAGCGGAAGAATTTCCTCTGACTACAAGCTCTTCTGGGACAGACCATTCAACCTCTCGGCCCTCAGCTCCTTCCTGACTGATATCTGAACTATCTCACCCAGTGCCAGGCCCTTCCTGGGACCAGAGCCCTGAGTGTGATGAGATTGACAGCAGGGACTCATTGGAATGGCTCCACTCTACTCCAGGGGTCTGTCTCTGGTCTGCTGTGACTCACTGTGAACTACAAACTACAGCCAGGGAAGAATCTGGGAGGCCTCAAGCCAGACAGATTGGGGCTGAGCAGGGCCTTCAGGGTAGGAGGGCCTGCCCCCACCCCCAGGAGGCTGGTAGAGAGTAAAGTCCCTGGCCCCAGGAAAAAATAAACATCCTGCTTAAATAAATCAAATACCCTGACACCTAGGTGCAAAGCACAGAGACAGGCTGCAGGTTGTAAATTTAGGACAGGGTGTAACTTACTAGAGACTAGAAAGAAATCCAGAAATGGCACAAGTTCTTGGCACATCACTACTGACAGCATCAAACAGTTAATTGTCACAGTCTAAGTTTTGAATGCCTAGAAAGGTCCAGTCTTAGGTCTCTCCTCCTTGCCAGTTAAATACCAAGCTCAGTATTATTCCTTCTGTAAAATGGTCTCTTGCTGGGGATTCTGAGGGACAAAGATCAAAAAAGGTAGGTCTGTTTCCATCTTCAGGTCCAGCTTTCCTCCCTTCTCTCCCCTACTGTTTCGGGGGAATGGCTTCCAAGGAAAAGAATGAACTGAAGTGGGGAGGAAAAAAGAGGTTGGAGACCCTAGCCCCAGATCCAGGAGGCTGGATGTGAGTCCTCACTCTGCCATTGGCTGTGTGACCAACTTCCACAGCCTCCTCCCTCCTGACTTTCTGCCTAAAGCCGGGCCTGGGGCTCCAGGCTCCTTCCACCTGGCCATTACCTCAGTCAGTTTCTGTGGAGAACAGAGAAAGTATGTCCATGTCCAAACCTCAGAAAGACTCCTTCCCTGCCTTCAAAACTTGGTGCCTAAGGAATGGAGAGCAGTGTGCAATCCAGGGATAGAGCTGAGAAATAGGATCTCGCCTCTGAATCCTCTCAAGTCAGATGATTTCTCTCATGCCTGCCTTTGATAAATGCTCCTGCACAGGGCTCAGCTGTTATGAATCTTCCTGAGTCATGGGTGGCTGCAGCCCCTTCGATCCATTCTGCTGACAATAGTGCCTGGTGTTTCTAAGGCCAAGAATATGGAATATGGGGTGATCCAAAAGCACAGATTCACCTTTCTTCTCCACTGCCCACCCCCCACGGCTCCTGGGCAGCCTCTCCCTCTCTTTGGAATTCCTGTTTCAGTCTTATTGCACAAAGTCCTGGGATGACTGAGGCCCAACCCCGGCCCATGAAGAGGATAGTGGGCACCCAGGCCTGGAGAAGATGCAGAGAAAGCCTCTGTGGTCTCCTGGACATCACACCCTCTGGTGGACCAACAGTGAACTTTCCAGGCTCCAGAAAACTGGGTAGCCTGGCAGCCTTCCTCCTCCTCTCTGCTGTTGTCAGTGAGGCTAATAATTATTACTCTGTGTTAATCATGACAATGGAAGAATTGCAGGCCATTATTTTGAAATGATCGGCTCCAGTCAATGACTACTTATGACAGCAAAGGGGGAGCATCAGCTCTGGGGAGCCCCCATGTAAATGGGGAGTTGAATGAGAGATCAGGAATAATGGCTCTTGTGTTTAGTTCCATTTTCCTCCCTGAAAGGGCCCTGTCAGAGTAATTTCCCCTCCGTGCACCACACCTCTCCATTATTTACCTTGTCTTCTGGGGAGAATAAAACAAGAGGCCCCTCCTCCTCACACCCTCTCCTGCCTTGCCTCTCCACTCCCGCCTCTTGTCAATTGTGTCTCTTTCTGGAGTTTGGCAAACACAGACACTTCCTCCTGCTGTGCTTCAGAGGAGCTGAAATGAATGTGGCTCTAGTTATTTTTCCCCTTAATCATTCTTTCTCTCTTGCTGGAGAGCATTTTCATGAAGGACAATCACAGAGGGACTGAATGTCCTGATGTTGGGTGAGCAGCGTGCATTCTTTTCATTTTTCTTCCCTTGACTAAAAATAACACCCCATAGCCATAATATCAGAGGATCGAAGGCCGTCTTTCAACACTTTTCGTAGTCGTGGTCGACCTTCTGTCCCTGTATGATTTCTTTCACTTTCTCCCCGACCCTTCAATCCCTGGAAAAGGCCAACGCACCTTCTACCCATTGCTGTTGCAATCTGGAAGATGGCACCCCCTTTCCATGACTGTCCAGAGCCAGAAGTACCTTAGGACTTTTCCAAGTTCACCCCAATGAGGACTTACCTTTCCAGCTCCGGCTCAGAGTTGTCTAGTGTTCAAGGATTTACACCTGGCTGAATGTGGTGGCACAAACCTATAAGCCCAGCACTTGAGAGATAGAGACACTCACCCAACAAGCTTGAGCCCAGTCTGGTTTATATAGTGACATCTAGGCCATTAGGCCTACATAGTGAAATCTTTGTCTCAAAACAACCATCACAGAAACTAACAAAAAGAATTCATACCTAGATCCTTTCCACTGTGAGCCTGGTACAAAGAGCAATCATTTAATAAATATTTGTTGACTTATAGGTCCCTAGTAGTATCTGCTGTTTTTTTGAAAAGTAATTTCTTTAATTTTATTATCTTTAATCTTGAGCTCCATCTTTAAAACCACATATGATTAAGAGCATCATTGAGCTGGACAGCTTTGGTTGTCAACTTGACACACCTGGGTAGAGGGAGCAACTGGGGAATTTCCTCCATTGGACTGGCCTGTGGTCATATCTGTGGGGCATCATCTTGATTGTTGAGTGATGTGGGAGGGCCCAGCCTACTGTGGGTGGTGCCACCCCTGGGCAGGTGGGCCTGTATTGTATAAGAAAGCAGATTGAACACCGGCCAGGTGAACAAGTCAGTAAGCAGTGTTCCTCCATGGCCTGTGCTTCAGCTCCTACCTCCAGGTTCCTGCCCAGAGTTCCTACCTTGGGCTCCCTGATGAACTGTGACCCAGGAGATGTAAGACAAACCCTTTCCTCCCCAAGTTGGTATTGGTCAGAGTTTTGTCACAGCAATTGAAAAGAAACTAGAACAATCATGTGCTCTCCCTTGTACTCTGCTACTAATCGCATATCATCTGTAGATATTGACACTTACTATGGTAATTCTTTCATTAAAAAATAACTGATCATCTTTTAAAAAGTCATTTCTGAGACAAGAAGAGTGAGGACACTTGGGAAGATTAGGTGACTTGCCTATGGCATGCCCAGTGGCTAGGGCAAGATGTCTCCTTTGGGACATCAGAGACTCCTTAGGTTTCTCTGCTTGATGGGTCTCCATCAGGGTGTGCCCCCTCTTTGTTTAAACGCAGCTCTGTTCTCTATTCCCGGTGGAAGGATGAACTCCTAAAGACTCTCTGCTAGAACAGCATTATTCATTGCTTTACAGTTTCTATGCCTACTTCTTCCAGGGCCTGTGAATCACCTGTGTGCTTCAGATAAGCTTTCGAGTCACCCTCACTTCTCTTAATGTAATAATTATGATTAACAGCTATTATTAATAACAATCATATGTAGAGCAAGCAACCATTGTCCAGGTTATCCTGTGCTTACAGACAACAGGGCGGCATGCACTAAGAAGGCTATTGCCTTCACTGTGGTGTTGGAGCATGGATGGATTCCAGGGGGGGTTGACTTCTGCTCTGGGGCTCACTCCAATATGGTCTCAGGAAGCTACTTGAACTCTGACCTCACGTTCTCAACTGCAAAAAAAGGTCCATAAAATGGACCATCCTAGAGAAGCAACGAGAATTGAATGAGAAGCCTGCAGGCCACAGTGTCTGCAGCAAGGACAACTGCTACTTGTAGGGAAGTTACTGCAGTTACCATTCTGTCTGTAGGCTGAAATGTGGCCCTGTGGAAGCCAGATAGCCTCAGCTCTCTCCTCTTATGGCACAAGAGGCATTGCACTTTGGTATAGTTTGGATTTCAGAACATCACATTGAGTGAGACAGGTCACCACAGTTCCAGCCACCATCACAAGCACTGTTGGGATGTCTGTGTCCTTGGTCCTGATGGTTATTGAATTCCTGGCTCCAGTTATGCTTCCTGAATGGGACAGTGATTGTTAGAGAACACCTTTGGACCCCGAGTATTAGCATAAAATGATGTGTTCCTCCAACCCCCTGGCTATCAAACTCTTCAGCAGCAATGTGTTTGTCCTTGGTTTCAAATAAGGAAACTGAGGCTTAGAAGATGAACTTACCCTGCCTAAAATTGTACAGTTGACAGAGGAAACGAACCTATGAAGCGTTTGTGTATAACCTCCCCCGATCTAAGACTGCAGCTTACTGGAGTCTTAAGAGCTCCTCCAGGACAGGGAATCTCCTAGAACTCTGCAGCAGATGATCACACCCTGAGTGGCTCAACAACAGTTCATTCTCTCATACATCTGGAAGCTACAAACAAGAAGTGTGGTTCTGAGCAGGGTCATGCTCCCTGGAAAAGTTCTAGGAAGAATCCTGTTTGACTTCCAGCATCTGATGGCAGCCACAGTCAAGCATTGCTCTTCTCTTCACACAGCTGTCTCTCCTTTCTGTGGTATGTTCATATCCCTTCCTGCTAGGACACCAGTCAACAGATTTAAGGCCACCCTAGCCCACTAAGACCCCATTCTCACTTGATATAACACCTACAAAGACCCTCTTTTCAAATAATGTCACATTTAAAGTACCCATAAGGACTTGGACATGCTTTTTGGGGACACAATTCAACTGGACTACACCTCCATTACTATTATGTCTTCTGTCAGTTCAGTGAGTGGCTATTCTTATCTCTTTGTATCCATCCAATCAGAGGCTGTTTACCAGCTTGTAGCTTTTAAAGAATGTAGAACCAATAACTGTGAATACTATTTTATTTTTATAGCTGTCTTAGCCTAGCAGAGTCTTAAATTCTAGCCTGTTTTCCTTTAAAATCTCGATCTGGTGGAAGCAGTGATATTTCAGAAAACCTGGAGCAGAAGCTTCTTCTCTACAGCTGATGCTTTTTCTAATGGAGCCACAATGAGCAGCTGGCCTGCTCCCACCCCATCACAGTTTAGTGTGCATCTTAGTGAAAGACCCAGAAGGTTCGTGATTAGCATCTGTGTAGGACTCTGCCTTCAAAGCCTCCCAGTGAGCTGCACACATTCATGGTCACCAGCATGCCTGCCCACCCCTCATAGCCTTGGCCTTGTGGCCTGAACAGGTTGTGCTCTGCTTCACACAGTGAAAGCAAAGAGGCTGGAGGGAGCCCTGGAGAGAACATAACATTGCCCAGGCGAGTGTGTGTGTGTGTGTGTGTGTGTGTGTGTGTGTGTACCTGTTGCCTATGATTCAAAAGGATATGATGGGTTTAATTGTTACATTCAATTACCATGATGGTCTCCCTCCCCAGAGCTTTGCAAAGTAGCCAGATATTCCAAGGAGATGTCTTCCAGTCTTTGCCTCTAGCTTGCACAGTGGGCAAGAGCTCAACAAATGGCAGGCAGCATGTGGAGCCACACAATGACCCAAACCTAAGCCCTATTTCTATGGAGTCTACCGCCATCTCTGTCCACCAGGACACCAATTAGACTATCTCCGGCCCACTGCACCCTGGGAATGAGAGTGAAAAGACAGACTCAGAGGAGGCCAATTGTGCTGCTACTCCAGGGGACCCCTGTCCCCAGCCTTCCCACCCACCCATTGCTTTTTTTTTCTGCTAGATGACCAGGAAAAATCAAATGCAAGAGCTCATTTAAAGCTACTATGGGAGGAGGGGATAATCCTTTCTTGCCCACTCTACCTGACCCTCTCAGCTCACACTGGATATGACTTCTGAGACACATGTGTGGGAAAGGGAAGAACCATTGTTCTTAAACTCAGCAAATGTAAGTGAGACCAGTCTTGTGCTTTAGAGTTGCAGAAATGAGGTATTAGGCCATTTGGTTGATACTAGATGTCAACAAATCCAGCTTGCCTTCGTGCATAGCATTCCAATGTAGTATCCTGGAGGCCAAGGGCAGTTGCGGTTGTCCTGCTGCTGCCCAAGACAGACCTGGAGGCAAGACACTTCCACACCCATCTGAGCACTGCTGTGAACTGCCTTTGGGTCACAGAGAGTCTTGTCTGAGACTGAGAATGTGCCCTTGGAAGGTTGGGGAGGTACCTACTATTTCTGCCTTAGGGCCATCCTAGGCATAGAAAAAAGGAACCAACTATTTTACTAATGGTATACCGAACTCTGGGCTAGCAGATCACCAAACTAACTTTCTCCTAGGTGTTGACAGACTGTGTGACCTAAAAAAGTAATTAACCTTTATATGCAACCGGTTCTCTTTCAAAGGCAGGAATCCCACTCTCCAAAGTTCTTATGGTTTTTTTTTGTTTTTTTGTTTTTTTTTCTGAAGAAAACCACCAGGATAAATAAAAAGACTAGCTAAATTTTCCTCCCAGTTTTGCCAGCAGAATTGTACTGAGACAGCTAAGGGGACAATCTTAAGGAATACTCATCGGCATGGCCTCAGTATCTGCACATCTCCAGGACAGCTGTGGTCTTGGTCAATAGCTGACTCACTGCCTATATCATAGAAGTAAGTTTGATCGTTTAACTCAAGTTTTGGTGCTCTCTTCTGGACAGCCTATGGTTCATGGATAGATCTTGGCAAATTGTACACTTTTACAAAAGCTGTAAAAAACATGTAGATAATTTGGATGCTTATCCAGGGTGAAGAAACATGGATCTATGCACCCGACCCAACAAATTTTCATCGAGACTATGACTGTATGGAATACACACACACACACACACACACACACACACACACACACACACACACACACAGTCTTTTTGAGACAGGGTCTCCCTATAGCCCCAGCTGGCCTGGAACTTACTATGTAGACTGGGTAGCCTCCATCTCACAGAGATCTGCTTGCCTCTGCCTCCTGAGTGCTGGGATTAAGGGTGTGTGCCACCATACCGAACTTTGTATGGAATATTTAAAAAAATGTGCAGGTGTTCAAGGGCTGATCTGGTCTTGGCTTTCCAGGAAATTCTAGCAACTTTTGCAACCAAAGAAGACAGACACGAGGAATAGAAGCATTAGGGGGAAAGGGGTGGGTCTTGGGGTTCTTACCTTTTTAAGGAAAGAATTCAGTCAAGAAACTTGGACAATTTAAGCAGAAGTCTATCTACTGAAGCTTAACACAACAGATACTGTCTTGAGAGGTTAGCTGCATGGATGGAAGTGCACCACAGGTGTGTAATACTCACAGAGCCCAGAAGAGAGCATTGAATTTTGTGGAAATGGACAGGCAGCTGTGAGCCATCCAATGTGGGTGCTAGGAACCAAATCCAGGTCCTTTGCAAGAGCAGCAAGTGCTTTTGATAGCTGAGCCATCTCTCCAGCACCATCTAACAAAGATTGGAGTGGGCTGCCCCAAGGCAGGGAGCAGCCCAGTGGGTTCTCTTTTGTGGATTTAAAAGAAGTTACTGTGAATGTTTCCTCCTTGCCTACTGGATATCAAAGGGAACTAGAATCAGGTGACTCTCAGACACTCACAAAGGGAAGTGAGGAGTGAGAATGGTGCTTACTGGGCTCGGACAGTGTGACTGTGGTACTGACAGGCAGGCTAAGACTGTCTGGAGTCTGTGTGGGGAGTACTCTGCTCAGCTCATAACCTTGAAGCCTGAGAGGTGAAATGTTATAAATAGATCTTTATTTGCTGAAGTCGTTACATAGGAAAGATAAACCAATGAAAGATAAACAAAACAAGACAGCATAGTTACACCCCCCCACCCGCAAAGATACAGGAATCAGGAGTATAGTGGCTAATTTTGATTGCTGACTTGATTTGATTAAGAAACGCCTAGCACATCTCTGGGCATGTTGGTGAGGGTGTGCCCCGAGGCAGCTAGGTTGAGAGAGAGCTCTGACCTAATCAATGGATGAATCCCTTGATGGATTCATAACATAATGATATGATTGAAGCAGCGAGAGGTAGGAGAGGGCCTAGTGGGAAGAAATAGGTCACTAGGAGCATGTCCTTTGGACTATTCTTCATCCTGGCCCTTTCCTGTGTGCCTCCTTTCTCTGGCTCCTCCTCTGTGACAAAGCTTCCCTGCCACATACACTGATTGCCAGCCAGTTCTGCATAAGTGCATGTGGCTATGTGACCAAGGACTGAGCCATCAAGTGACCAAGGACTGAAACTGTGAGCTAAGCAAACCTTTCCTCCCTTAAATTGTCCTTCTGGATATTTTAGTCAAGTCATAAAAGCACCTAACATATAACATTTCCTGAAGAAATCTCTGATTGTAGATTCAGACAAGGAAATATACAAACTTTCACACCAGAAAGCAAACTAAATATCATACACTACCAGTGTCACATGGAAAGGCCTCCAGGGTCATCTAGAGCAGATTGCTACTGATCAGGGATGGGATAACTAAGGACGGAATTTACGTGATGAGTTCATGATTCTCTCTCTGCTAGCCACTGAGGGGACTATCTCACTATTTTTAAAACTGGTAAATAAAATCAAGCATTCATTTTGTGTTTCTTATATCACCTATACTACACTACACATGTGATAGGGAAGTTTCTCTTCATTACCATATTTAGGCAACGAATGAATAATCAACTTAAAAATTGTCACTTTGAAATCTCAGAGTTTAGCAGGATAAAATTTAGCATTAAAAACATGAAGATTCCTGGTTAACCATGGATTTCATATAAGCAGTAAATAATCATGTACTGTATGTTCCATGAAATATTGCTTATTATGTTAAGCAATCTTTTGTTGATTAAGTTTCAAATGTAAATGGAAATCATGTGTCTGATTTGGCAACCCGACGATGAGGTAATATATTTAGGCAAAGGCCATTGATGTTGCCTACATCATACATCAGAGATAGACACAAGGAAGTTCTGTGGCCCTGATTCAGACACAGACATGACTGTGACGTATTCTCTCCAGGTAATTGAACATGCATAAATCAAGCCTGTAGATCTGATTACCAAGCTATAAGAAACAGGGTGCAGAAGAACATGTTGAATTATACATATCAATAAAACAAAAGCCATCAAAAACTAGTCAATGAATGATCCAAT
The DNA here is from genome assembly GCF_000622305.1 of Nannospalax galili. Classification (NCBI taxonomy): domain Eukaryota; kingdom Metazoa; phylum Chordata; class Mammalia; order Rodentia; family Spalacidae; genus Nannospalax; species Nannospalax galili. Next base: position 749,073 of record NW_008360311.1, read on the forward strand.
TTCACAGTGAAATCCTGGCAAGGGGAAAAATACTGAACAACTGGAGAAGATGCTTGTAGATGCAAAGAGGCTCAAGGCACTGATCAATTGTGATATATAGACTTTTCATCTGACTCCTGAGAAGGGAGGGAAAGAGAAAAGAGAGAGAGAGAGGGAGAGAGGAGAAAGGAATCAATGACTGCTATTTAATATGAATATTTTTAATATTTTAGGGAAGACTGATATTGAAGTTATTTTTAGACTCTCATTTTGAAATAAATACTGAAATACTAAAAGATCAAACATAATTTCCTTAAAAATAATCAAGGATGGGACTGAAGAGATGGTCCAGTGGTTAAGAGCATGGACTGCTCTGACAGAGGATGGCAGCACCCACATTAGGTGACTCACTATAACTCTGGCTCAAGGGGATCTGATGCCTTCTTCTGGACTCACGTATGGACAACCCCCACATATATACATATAATTTAAAAATATCTTTAAAATTTAATCAGGGATGTGAGTAAAGAGGGTGGGTCTAGATAAAGCAAGGATGACCATGGGTTAGCATGGAAGGCTGAGGCAGGAGGAGCATACAAGTTCAAAGCCAGCCTGGGGTATAGAATAAGACTCTGACTCAGAACAAAAACAAGCAAACAAAAACAACAAATAATAAAGCCAAAATAAAAATGGATGCCATGTGTTGATCTTTATGGGCACAAAGGCATTTGTTATACCATTTAAATATGAGTGCTTAGTATACTGATTATCTGCTCTTTTGCATAAATTTATAATAAATTATAGTAAAACATTTTTAATGAGAATGATCTATACAAGCTCTAAGTGAGAGTGAGTAAACAGACATCCCAAACAACATATTGGCTGTTTTATTCATATAATCTCATTTTAGCCTTACAGGCAGCAAATGGGGAACTGAAGCAGACAGGCAGGTCAAAGCCCTTCCCCAAAGTCATCTAGGAACAAGAAGTTGAGCCAGGACTTGAATCCAGGAATTCTAACTCCAGGCAGTCTAAGCCTTGATCAACAGCCCTCCTGCTCAAATAGGCAAAGCTGGCTTATCTACCTTGAGTTACCTGGCCCTGTGCAGCCCAGCATCTCTAGCTGTGCTATGGGTAGTGACTATCTTGTCACTGGCGGTAGGCTGGTCTAGTACTCTACTGTGTGGGCATTCAAGCATGAGGCAGGCAGTCTGACTAAGTAGGCCTTAAGGTTGCATGGTGAGAGTCTGTGGTACTAAATTTTTTTCCCATCAAAGTGAGTATCCTGAAAAGTTTACATAGCAATTCTTTCCCTCCAGGAGCTGTGAAGGCAGCAAGGGAAGAAACCAACAACTGAGGCTGGACCAGCATGGGAGCCTTGAGGTCTGAAAGGCAGGTGAGTCACAGAGCCTCACGTCCCTCAGAAAAGGCTGTTCTTCCCTTTGCTCAACTCCTGCCTGTTCTGTGGATAGAAAATGCTTCATTTCTCCTGTCAGATCATTGGTGGAACTAGTTCCAAAATGTTCTCATTACTGCTCTCTTCGTGATGACTCCCTCCAGTCCCAAGGAAGTAGGCACTGCCTTGAAGATGTCTTGCTTCTAAGGTGTACACAACCTTTCAGAAACTGCAGTTCTGCAATATTTGCAACATGAACGTGTCCCTTCTCAGAATGAAAATGAAATTCTCTGCAGGTAGCTCTTCCCTTCATGCTAACATTTCCTGCCCTTTGGCTGCACATGTTTCTGAGGGGAAGGATTTGGGATCATGTTCAAAGGAACAGGGCAGGTGACTCTCAGGGGTAGTATACCTGGTTCTGCAGTTGTAACAGGTGCCTTGGCTTGACCAGTTACTCATAAGAGGATAGGTTCATGTGCAAGCCTTCATTGTTCAAACTGGGGACAGCACATTTGTTGGGTGATACATAATGTATTGTTTTTCATAGCTCAGAACCATCTTTGGAGCTGCCAAGAGTCAACTCCAATTCTCTGTTTGGATAAGATGGAAGTTCCAAAGGAAAGTTTTCCTTGGCAAAATGTATGTCTTGGCTCTAATAGACCAATGATGAAAATACTCAAGACCAAAGGTGAGGCAGGACTGCTTCCAATTACGGGGTTGAGCTCACTGGGAATGGCCTCGTGACAGCTTTGCATTAGAGGCAGACGGTGTTTCAGTTGGCAAGCCAGGGAAAAAGAGAGATCACTTCTCTGCTATTTGGTAGGACTTTTCCAATTATGGGAAGGTAATTCAAATCTTTGGTAATTTTGGAAGTCTTTCCATTGGAAAATTCCCTTTGATTTTTGGTATTTGACTACTTTTGAAAACATTGAGAATATGCTGAAAGGAACAGTGGCTAAGTGTATTGGGAGAATTGATAAGAATCTCAGGCAAGGGCTGGAAGATGGCTCTGTTGGTAAAAACGTGGGTTTGACCCCCCAGAACCTACAAGCATGGTGGCATTCACTTGTAATCCCAGTGCTAGGGAGACAGAGACAGGAAAATTCCTGGTGCTTTCTGGACTGACAGCCTAGCAGAGTTGGTGAATTCTAACCCAGGGAGAGACCCTGTGTCAAAAACAACAAAGTGGATGGGGCCTAAGAAACAACAAATGAGGTTTAGCTCTGGTGCCACATGCACATGCACGCATGCACATCTGGATACACACATGCACACACTCAAAAATCACAGGCAAGTGATACCAGCAGAGACACTGACAGGTGTGTATATAAACATACTGCATACACACACTACACACACACACACACACACACACACACACACACACACACGAATCATAGGCAAATGGTACCAGCAGAGACACACACACAGGTGCGTACACACACACACACATTCGTGAATTACACACAAGTGGAACCAGCAGGGGTACTGTCCAGCACTTGTATAAATGCCTCAGAAATAGGCTTTCATTTCCCATGTGACTTGAACTCATAACTCACACAAAGAGCAATCCAGACTGCTGGCAAAGAAAAAGTCAGATGTCTTTCAAGGCTGAGAACTCAGAGAAGTTTAAGAAGTCAGTAGAAAATATCTCAGAAGGAGGAGGATGGAGAGGACTTGTAGGGAAGATGGAGAAGACCTATAGGAAGGGTGGGGAGAACCTGTAGGGAGAAGGATGGGGAGGACTTCTGGGGAGGGTGGAGAGGGTCTACAGAGAGAATGGGGAGGGCTTCTAAGGAGGATGGCGAGGGCCTGTAGGGAGGATGGGGAGGGCCTGTAGGGAGGATGGTGAGGGCCTGTAGGGAAGATGGGAAGGGGCTGTAGGGATGATGGGGAGGGACTGTAGGGAGGATGAGGAGGGCCTATATTTTTCCGTTTTTATGAGATTGCAAACCCATAAAATTCTCTTTCTTTTTTGATGACCCTCTCACTGATAGTGTGGAGCTCATGTAGGTCACAGTACAGGTTTTGATCCTTGACCCTTGACACCACTGTCATTCCCTTCTGAATTTCACACATACTGAGAGATTTGGGAAGGGATGAAATGAGAAGGCTTTGACTAAAATGAGCAGTTCTCAGATTTTAAATGTTCATTTCTTTTCTCAATATGCTACCAACTGCACCTTGTCCACCTGGCTCTCCTCCTACCTGGGTCTCAATCTCCATAAGAAGATCTTGGACCTTCCAAACTGACTTGTACCCAGGACTCATCTAATTACCACCCATGTGACCCTGGACAGGCCTTGGTCATCTCAGCCACAGGGAAAGGAAGCATACTTGAATGCCTTGGGACTCCTTTTCCCAGGGGGTGAAAACAAACATATTCATTAGTGAAAGAATGACCACCTGATTAGAATGTATGACATGCCTTTGATAAACCTGAGCCATTGGGAATGGGCCTGGTGAGCTGAACTGACTGCTCAGACATGGGCTACAGATGGTTGAGATCATAACTACTGCCCTGCCTTTGGTGTTGATTCCTGGTGATGATTTCATAATCAGTGCCATCTAGCAGGGAAAATGGGAAGATCCTTCTGTCTACTCCTTTCTGCAGTCCACAGGACACTCAGGAGCTAGGGCATCTCCAGAGCAGTGTTGCTGGAATCCATCCTTCTGTGACAGCCTGCCCACAGCTCCCCTCCTTCAGCCTCGGGCTTTCTGCAGTAAAGGGGAAAGTGTCTGGGAGGGATCAGTAAACTTCAAAGTTCATTTCCTGAAAGGGCACCAGAAACAGCAGACTTGGGGTGACAGAGCTCTCCCCCTGAGACAGTTCCCTGAGGGCTATAGTGCTCAGGATGCAGATGGAGGGTGAGAGGCAACAGGCCAGGCCCCTCTACTCTACTGTGAGGATCCCACCCAGCCCACTGTCACATTCACTCTCTTCTCCCCCCCCCCCCGCCTTCCCTCATTTCTGGACAGACAAGGGCTCTGAGTCCCAGGCATCCCCCAGGCCTCTTCATTTCCTCCCAGGCTCCTTTCCTGGCTACTGAGCCTGTTTGAACACGCTTGACTGGGACTTGCTTTCTCCTGTCTGGGGGACTTGGTGAGGTCAATTTTCACATATGCAATACCCTGCCTTTCTATTCTGCTGCAACATGCCCTCCCCGCCTGAAAGCCAGCAATGATCTGTCCCCTTCTAAAGCTCAGATTTCTCTACAGCATCTGCATCCACACAAGGGCTCAGGGTGTCACAGCATCACCCACTTCCTTGTGAACGTCTGAGAAACTGAGGCCCAGAGTGGGAAGGAATTTGTTCAAGTTAGTGTTGGGGGCAGATCTTTGACCATGCTGCTTCCTAACCCTGGGTGCTGTGCTCCTGCCTTGTCTCACAGCTCACAGCTCTGTTTTCAGATGCTGACCATTTTACCTGTCCGTCTGCAATCTTTCTGCGGGCAAGGACTTTGCTTTGTCCTTTTAGAGGTTTCATAGCCACTGCCAGCTCTGTGCACTTCAGCACACTGTGTGCTTTTAGAAGTTATTTACATTGTTCTATCCTTATGAAAACACTTCTCAGTAGCAATAGCAGCTGCTGCCGCAGCAATATAACTGATCCCCTTTACAGATGATAGCACCTTGATGCAGGGAATCCAGTGGCTGGCTGAAGGACGCCGAGACACATGGGAACATGTGGAACAAAGGAGCTGCACACAGTGAGCCTGACTGTTACTACCTGGGAAGGTGATGGGTGCACGTGGCTCAGGGGGCCCTGCCTTGTCCCTGTGAGTCTCTGTTGGTTGGATGCCTGATCCTCTTGTATTTCTGCTTTAGAAACAGCAGTACTTATAGACAGGCTGAGACAGGAAGAGAGGGCTTGCCACCAGTAACCTGTCTCCCACCCAACCCCTTTACGCGTGCTAAGTGTGGGTTCCTGAGAGCTGGGATGAAGACATGAGGAAGGCACTTGCCCTCTTGCTGGGGGAAAATGGAGTCACATCCTTTGTATCTGTCACCCAGGATCTACTGCCTTGTCTGCAGCCTCTAGTCTGACCGAATTGCTTTTCTGCTTCATGAGACTCACAGCATGGCAGTCCTGCGCTTCGTCTCTGCCTCACTTCTCCAGTGTCGGCTGTAACCCACTTTGCTCTCTGGAACATTTATCATATTGATTGTATAAGAAATAGATCATAAGCAGAATGAAATTACCAAATGCAATGATCTGGGGCACCCTGTGGATCAGATCAATCTTGGGGCAGCCAGGGGAGAAAAACAATCCCTTGCCGTGACGTTTTCCCAAGTTGATTTTCATTGCAAATAGAAATTTCCATCAGCTAAGGTACCCTGTAGGGGAAAAGACTGCTATGCTGATGAAGCATGTGTCTGTGTGTGTGTGTGTGTGTGTGTGTGTGTGTGTGTGTACATGCGTGTGCATGTGGGCAGTGTTTGAGAGAGTTCATTATACTCATTGGTAGAAGGAGAATATCTTAGTTAAAATTCATTTGAAGTGGAAGTGTGATTGCCTGAGATTCTCTAAATTGTGTGTCTCTGTGTCTATCTGTGTGTGCCTGTGTGTGTCTATGTATCTATACATGTGTATTTCTGGTGTGTGTGTGCATGTGTGTATGTCTGTGTCTGTATGTGCATATCTGTCTGTCTCTTTGTGTCTGTGTGTGTGTGTGTGCTAGGTAAAAAAGCACAGTTCTCATTTGTTTAGGCAACTTCTCAAGGACCCTTCCCAATCTGGTGTAACTGGGCTGAGAACCACCTGTTTTTGTCACTCTGGATGGTGACTATGACCTCGACTGAATTTGCATCTTCAGGAGCTGGGGTGTAACAGTGTAGTGGGTACAGGCACAGGACAGTGCAGGATCTGTTTATAAGCAGCTACTCAGATGCCCAGATTCCCTTCTCTCTTAGACCTCAAGCTGCAGAACTGACCTCTACCATCCTTAGAATGTTCTCTCTGTCTGGAGACAGGGCTGGTGAGTCAGCCGAGACTGGAAACCCAAGTGAGCAAGGTCCCTGGCAGCCTGCCACCACCTCAGACAGAGGCAGAAGCCTGCAGTAGGAATGTGGTCTGAGGCCCCAGTCACCCTTCCCACTGTGAAATCCATCCCCAGACACTAAGGCTCAGTGCTATTGGCTTTGGCAGCATTGGTCATGCCAATAAACTCAATGAAATCGAAGCCGGAGGGGGAAGGAGCACAGGGAATCCGAGGGCTGAAGAGGGGGAGGGGAGGTGTGCAGAGAGCAGCAGGCAGAGAAGTTGTGCACAGGCTCTGCAGTGAGCTTCAAGGGAGGGACGAGCTTCAAGGGAGGGACGTCATAGATGCCAAATAGCTGAGTTCATAGAGAAGAAAAGGCACAGGCGTGAACGGGCCCCTCCCAGCCTCAAAAGCTGTCTCTGCCTGATCTCTGTCACCACTGAAGCTTCCGGACTTGTGGAAACATCTCTGGAAACCTTCCCACGGGGCAGATGGCCAAGGAAATACACGTAAGCACGCCCAAACACACACACTACCATTGGTGACACGGGAAATAAAACATATTGCACTGTATCTACCAGGACTACAGGAAAATATATGGGCCATTTGTAGCATGTTTACACTGGAGACAGCAGGGTTGAAGAACTGGGCCACTGGTCATAGCCAGGTACCTGCTAGCCCTCCCCTCCATCACCCTGACCTTGGGCCAGGATGTAGCTCTGCTGCTGCTCTGTGCTCAGCTGCAGGCTTTGCATTTCGCAGTCTCTATCTACAGCACAACTTTCCACCCCAGGAAGCCCTTGTTGCTGATACTGTCACAGATGCCTTTCTTGTCAGGACTGGGCACAAACCTTAGATTCCTGCAAACATTTGATGAGGGGAAACAGCAGACTGCTCTTTGTCACCTCTGGATGAACACCTCCGTTCTCAAGCACCCACGACTTCACCCACTGCTCTAGGGCTGCTCTTGCCTACCACAGACAATCCTGGGTTCCCCTTCCCAGCATCCTCACACTTTACTCCTGCCTCTTCCCTGAGAGATAATCTGGAGGTCAGTGGAGGGCATGTCTGCTGTCTCAGCGGGCTTATTCCTCAATACCTTTCCTTCCACCTTGTTCATCAGACATGCGGCATCTTTCAGGGAACTTCCAGGTGGACGGGGCAGATGCCAGTTAGAGAGTGTTGATGCTGATGTTGATATAGCCACAGTGAGGGAGAGCAGAGAGCTGTGACATAAGGAAACTACATTGACTTGTGTCGACCATCAGGAGATCCAAGAACATAGAAATTTCCCGGACTTTTGATTGGCTCAGATCACTAGAAGAAGAGGCTAATACAGTGAAGAGCCACAATTGAAATTTAGGAGATGTCTATTTTCTTTCAAAGAGAATTTATTTCCCGATCACAGATTATTCTGATGATTTCCAATCAGCCATCTAATCTGTGTTGTTGCTTGTCATGCTGCTGGCCAGCTTTCTGGAAAACAGGGCCTGTGGACTGAGGGTGGGTGCCTGCATGTATGTTTCAGGGATGCTGGGGACTTAGAGCATATGTACCTTGTGCAAGAAGAGTGATGTGTGCTGGACATGAGCCAGCTGGGCCCAGAGACTAACAAGCATGAAGGCCTGGGTGTGGGATACAGGAATGTTTCCCCAGTGACCCCATAGGAAACTTCTTTTATCAGCTGGGGGTTAATTTGAGACAAAAGATTGGTGCTGTGAGCAGGGATTCCTGCCCTGTCCTGGGCCTGATGGATCCATTCCCTAATGAAATGCACGCAGTTTATTTTACAAACTCTAATTACGAGAAGAATGAGTGTCAGGTTTCTTTATCCTCTGCTGGCCCTGAATCCAAGCCAACTCCACAAGCCTTACATGCTCTGAGGCTAATGGAGCTTTTATTCCAATGAGCTGGGAGCCAACCCACCTTTGAGGAGAGAGGGATATTAAAAGAAGAAAAAATACTTAGTGCTCGTCTAGAGAATGAAAAATTTCACAAGATAAATTAAAGTGTTTTCTGGCTGAATGGAGAAACCGGGGCAGGATGGTAGAGATAATTTTCCCAGGACTCAAAATGATTTATCTTATCTGTGCATTCTTTAGACAAGAGGTTCCATTTATTTAGTCATTTATTTTATTAGTTTTCTGAAGATCTCCTTCCTGCCCCTGCTGCCAACACAGGCACAGCCATTGGCACAAGAAGCCCAGGTCTGGGCGGGGAGACGGGTGGCAGCTTGTGTCTCACACTCTCAGTCCTGGGCCAGGTTCAGCTGTGTGCTGGAGTGACCACAGTGCTCAGGTAGGAATACTTCCCCATCCACAGATTGTGCTCCGACTGGAGACCTAACTTCCTGGGCATCAGGGAGACTCTGCTGTGTTGTATGCCGCCCATCTTCCACACACCCTCTAATGGACTCGATGAGACCTCAGGATATCCCAGGTTCCAGCAGTTCTCAGTGGAGGTGGTTTTGACCACCAGGAGCATGCTACCATGGAGACATTTGTGTTTGTGCTATTTGGGTGGCAGAGGCTGCAGGCCAGGACACTGCTCAGTCTGTGGTGCACCAGCGACCCTGCAGCCCCAACATAAGCACTGTTACCTTTGAGGACTCCACTCTCATCTGTCCTCCTGCTCACGGCCATCCTGGAACTCAGCTCACTCTTCACAAATCTCCCTGTGTCAGGTTCTGCTCAGGGCCCTGGAGGGGAGTTTCCTTCTACTGTGCTCTATCAACTGGAGCTAGAATCATCTTTTAGAGTAGCATGAATGAATGAATGCAATTGTTTATGTGAGGTGGTAGCAAAACCACCAGAAGAGCATCTCAAATTCAGCATGTAATAGATGAAGAAATAGAGCCCTGATGCCCCGTATTCCCTTTACTGTGGTTCCTACTGCCACACAGAACTCTGAAGAGTTCTTGGCAGTGAGAATAATTTGGGACTAGGTTGAGTCCTTAAATAGTTTCCCTTTTGCAGGTCCCAACCATTACCCTGAAGTTTGTAAAAGGCTCTGCCCAGGGCCTTTTCTTCCGGATCTGCCTGAAACTGTATGTTATGTACCATGGAGTTCTTTTCCAGCAATTAAGGCTCCCCATGCCAGGATTTCTCATCGTCTACCAAATCCATTTAAAAAGGGCCTTATGTCTGGCTTTCCTGGGGAAGCAGATGGCATTTTGGGTACTGGCAGGAGACAGGTGTGAAGTTTCAGGGGCCGGAGGGCTTGTCTGGCATCCTATGCAAATTTGGCTCCATTTGCAGCCCTCCCAGGAGCTGCCACCAAATGGAGTTTCTATATCCTTGTCACATGCTTGCAAATGTGTGTGTGTGTGTGTGTGTGTGTGTGTGGTGTGTATGTGGGGGGGGGAGAGATACAGATAGGAAGAAGCTGTGATGGAAGTGTGTGTGTGTGTCAGAGAGAGATTATGATGGAAATATGTATGAGAGAGAGACACACACACAGAGACACACAGAGAGACAGACAGAGATAGGCTATGATAGAAGAGTGTGTGTATGAGAGAGAGAGAAAGAGAGAAAAAGTGATGGAAGTGTGTATGTGAGAAAGAGACTGAGACAGAGATAGGTTGTGATAGAAGTGTGAAAACACACAAAGAGGGAGAGAGAGGGGCTATGGTGGAAGTGTGTGTGTGTGTGTGTGTGTGTACATGTGTGTGTGTGTGTGAGAGAGAGAGAGGGTTATAGAAGTAAATGTGTAAGTATTGAGCACTCAATACACATTTTCCAGATGAGAAAGAAAAATTCTTAGGTAAGCAAAGAAAGATGTTGCTTTATTCTTGTCCAAACTGTACAGAGAAGGGTCAGCTCTCTGGGAGGACAGTGTGCAAAAATTTCCCTTTAAGTCATCAGCTTCTGATCCTGCTCCTTGTCTACAGGATGCTGAAACCTAGGAGCCGCTTACTTAGCGGTCAGGTCATCCAGGGCCTCAGCTGAGGATGCTGACACCTTCTTTTTACATGGCCCTGTATGTTAGCAGTAGTTGCAGTTAGTGATTTGTGTTAATTGGTTTATCCCAAGTGTATGTTCTGTATTTCTCTTTAGCAGGGGCAGTGTATGAAAGTGACCACAGGCCAAAGATGATTCAGAAACAACCCTTGTGCAAATGCTTTTTTTCTTATGTTTCCCAAAGTACTTGTCATACCATATGTTCAATTTTTACATTTTTGAAAATATGTTCACTGTAACTATCAGATTATTTATTTTGTCATGGAAACAGTCTCCATGCCCAGCACCAGGAACTTAGACAAAAAAAGCCTTACTTCTACTGACTTTCTGGTTCGTATCCCAGCTTCGTCTCAAAGGTTTCAAGGTGGGGATGATCAATTGTAAATAACTAGGTAAGACAAGGGGCACTTCTTTCTTCCTCAGAGAGTGGCACTGAAGGCGCCACTGTTGATTCTTATAATTGGTTTTTACTTTCTTTCACTCAAATATCCTAAAGTGTCAAAGATGGGTCACCAGTGGCCCCAAGTAGCTAACAAATGTCCTTGTCTGGGCTGCATAAGGGAGTACATGTAGCTTGCCAGAAATCATCCTGCAGTTTGGCTAATATCACGCACCAGTAATGGAAATGCTTCATGTTGGAAGAAGGCAACCATGCCCAGGGAACTTCTGGGAAAATGGACTACAGACAGAGGAGGTAGATCATGTTTGCTGTAGCTGAGTGTTGAGAAGCCCCAGTGCTAGCACAGAGGAGGCAGTTCTGTAAAAACAGGCCTATTGGTTCTCAGGCCAAAGGCTGGGACAGCTGTATCAATGCATGTGCTTCAGTTGTCAACTTGACAAACCTGGGTAGAGGGAACTTCCTCCATTGGACTGGCCTGTGGCCATGTCTGTGGGCACTTTCTTCACCACGGAGTGCTGCGGAAGGGCCCAGCCCACTGTGGGTAGCAGCACCCTGTGCGGGTGGGCCTGTGTTTTATAATAAAGAAGGATGTACATGGAGGAGAGGAGGAAGTCAGTGAGCAGCGTTCCTCCATGGTCTGTGCTTCAGCTCCTGCCTCCAAGTTCCTGCCCTGAGTTTCATCCGTGACATCCCTCAGAGATGAACTGTGACTTGGGAGATGTGAGATAAAATAAACCCTTTCCTTCCCAAGTTGGTTTTTGTCAGTGTTTTAATCACAGCAATGAAAAGTAACTAGGACAATGCTTATCTGAGTCTCAACTGTCAGTGCTCAGTGTTTAGTGTATTCTTGGAATTCAAGACCCTCAGAAATCACTGCACATATGTCATGTTCCAGGAATTCCAACAGAGTTCAGATAGAAGAGGTGGCCAGGGTCTTCCCTGCCTTTCAGCAATAGAATGAATACTGTCTACTCTGCAGTGACAGCATCCCAAGATGAGGGCCCAGGTGCCAAGAAAGCCAGCAGAGATGCAGTTGGATCAGTTCAAGCCTCCATGTCCCACTGCAGGCATGTCCATTGGATTCTCGCTCCCACATGCTGTGTCTCCAAATCCCTGGACACTGTGGCTTCCCACTGTTTTCCCCACTTGCTCTCTGCTTGAGAGGTTAGGTAGTGTTCGGCATCTAAATCCTGACCCCGCCCCCCCCAGTGCCACGGGATGCTGTCCTAGTCCATAATTTACATCATACTGAAGTCCTTGTATGTATTGTTGGTGCCAAGGCTGGGAACAGGGAGGTGTTGGCAATGGAGAGCAAGTTTAATGGCAACAGGAAAGAGTATAAAATGAAACTGTTATGCAGACCAAGGTGGTGTGGGTGATTTCATCCAGGCACTGTTCTAGACATTCAGTACACCTGCCTCCTCCAATGTCGTGGGTCATCAGGACTGCTATGAGGTGGCCTCAGTCCCTGTTGTGCTGCAGTGGACAAACATCAGCTCCAGTTCCAACCCAGAAGCGACCTGGGCCTTGTCTCTGCTTTCTGTGTCCTTGTTGACTTCCTATTCTTGGGAGATCATACTAAGTCTTCCCAAGAGTGGGTCCTGACAGGGTAGAGAGCCAGGAAACCAGCCCAAAGTTGTTCTTATGTTTCTAGGTCCATATTAACACACACTTGTCACTGGGAGATCTGGTATCCTTAGATAGGCCTTTAAGCTACAGCATCTCTCTTATAGAACTTGTTATGACCCTAAGAGTTGGGTAGGTTTGTTGGGTCCCCTTGACTGAGAGAATTCCATGCAGGCAGGAAGCACATTAATCAGGTTTGTATCCTCAAGAACTCCACTGGACGCAGGGGACATAAAACACCCCTTGAACGTAGATGGTTTGCATAGGTGGCAGAGAGTGATCCGAGCCACATCAATGTGATAGATATTTGAGCTTGGTTCTAGGTATGTGTATCTGTGTCTGTATGTCTAACTGGAAAAGGGATTTAGAGTGTGGATTTATGGCTCAAAGCTAACCATCTTTGGACTATGGTTCAGGAAGCTTGAGCAGCTGTGCACAGAGAGGCCATTACCGACTGAAACGGGTGCCTTCCTGCTTGCTGTGCTGTCATTCCTCCTCTAAGCACTGAGGCCAGTTCTCTTAGCACACAGACTTTCAGGTTCTGTCAGGTAAGATGCATTGCTAGTGCTGCTCCTCGTGCTCTGGCTCCTCCCCTGCTTTCTCTGCAGTTCTCTCCATTGCTCTGTCCCAGTCCTTCTCAGCATGATAAATTTCTCTTCTCTGTTGAGATTCCCCAAAGACATATGAAGCAGCAGTGCTCTGGAATCTCCAAGACTTTAGATTATGGAGAGGTGCCCTCTGAGTAGTTAGTGCAAGGTATGACCCTGTTGATAAGCCTAGAGGGCTCTGTGTGGCTGTGCTGGGACCAGTGGACCAGGACGTGAACCCCGAGAGATGCTCCCTCTTCTTATGGGCACTATTGTCATTCATTTGCATGTCTCTATTTCAAACCTTCCTTATCAGGTACTGGGCTGAATTCTGGGGTAACTGAACTGAATAAGGCACAGCTCTCATCCTGAAGGTACCGTAGGAGAGAAGTTCATAAGTTAGTGACTATGGAATGCTATAGTAAGCAACATTCAAAACCTTTGTCTAGAGCACAGAGGAGGAAGGAGGCTATCCAGAGGATGCTCATCGGGGTCTGAACCTGAACTATATTGCACATCCTTAGATGGAACAGCATAGCCTATAGCCTTAGGATGAGGAAAAGCATGCTGATAGCAAGAAAGTAACTCATCCACAGAAGTGTCAGCTGGGAGTTAAGAGCACTGGAGACTGAGGAACAAGGCAGGCAGCAGAGATGAGCAGTTGATGTGAATTCCAATGCCTGGGCTTGAACTTGACTTATGATATACCAGCTACGCAGTCTTCCATACTCCCTTCCATGTTAATCTTCTACACTGAACTGTGGACAGTAATGCTCTTTCCCTATGTGGTTACGTGGTAAAGTTGGGTTAGGGGTGTAAATGCACTCTCACGTGTGCAAGTGGTCACAAAATGCACACCAGACATTATTATGCTGTGGGGTGAAGTGATTGAGAATAGGCCACGTTGCTGAAGACAAGCAGGTCTTACATGGTGGGACTGGTGGGTAGCATGCAGGAACTCAAGTGCTGACGTTTCACAGGTGTGATGAGCTGGCAGGTGTTCCACAACTCCCCTTGGTCTGAAACATCCCATGTTATAAACTTGATAGTATGACTATTGACAGTCTAAGAGATGGCTCCCTGGCTTTGAGATTGAGTAGCTGCTGAAAAGTAAAGTTTCATTAGATTTTTGTTTTTTTCTGTCAGAAACAGTTAGACTAGGAGAGTTTTTCTCTAAAACACATCACAGTTTGGGGACTGTTTGTCATCATTGTGGCTTCTGGTTTTTATGTTGTTTGCTCTTGTCATAGTGATGAGCAAATTCAAGGTTAGTTCTGACATTCAGAACAAAGGGAGGCATATTTATGCATCACGGTCTTTATTAAACTTCTTTTCTGATGGAATGAAGAGCTTGCTGCTACTGATTTAAATGCATTCAGGTATTGCTGGCAACACTAGATGAAGATGCATTCAAAAACTTTACCTCTTCTGAGGGTCCACATTTTCCTAGAAAGGCCTCTCTGAGCTTCTCTCTGAGAAGGCTGTTGTCTAGTAGGAGAGCCCAACCCTCAGGCAGACCCAGGTGACATGCAGACTCAAAAGACCAGAGTGGAAGTGGAGGGTTAGTAGGCCAGTAAAGAAGAAAACTGAGCAGCGATGGATTCCCTCCATCTGCTACAGAAATGAACCAGGAAGTAGGAGGCCAGGAGCACTTGTTCCCAGTGTGGTCACAGAATGTGAAATGGGCAGAAGAAAATGGACCAAAGAGGGCTGAGAATCAAAGTTGGGAGGAAAGCAGGAGGCACAGGAACAGCTCTGTGTGTTGGGGTGGACATACAACTCAGGACGATCTGAAGTCCATCACCAGTGTGTGGTACTTTTACCTTCGAGTTCATTCAGTCAGCACTTCTTGACAGCCTGTTACCTGGCATTACCCTAAGCCTCTGAGATAGATTAATAATGAAAAACTCAAAGACCTCTGCTCTCATGGAGCGTATATCTCCCAAGGCATGAAGATAAAAGAAAGCAAACAGTAAACACAGGAACTAGACAGAATGCCATAAAATGACAAATACCATGACAAGAGCAAAGAGGTACAGGGAAAGGTGTTTGGAAGAGTGCAGGAAGGCAGGCCACATTCTGGAATGGTTAGGGAGAGAGCAGACCTGTGGAGAGAGCCAAGGAGATTCTTGGGGAGATCTTTTTAAAACCTTTATTGAGAGAGAGAGAGAGAGAGAGAGAGAGAGAGAGAGAGAGAGAGAGAGAATGTTCTATGTGTGGAGGTCAGAGGGGATTACTTTGTGGAGTCACTCTCTCTTTCTACCTTTACGTGGGTTCCAGGGATCAAACTCAGGTTGTCAGACTTGCCCAGCAAGCATTTTTACCCACTGAGTCATTTTACCAGCCCAAAGGGGAAATTTTATTCTAGGAAAAATAAAAGCCCGAGGAAAGAATGCAGGGTGGACAAGTTTGTAGGAGAGGGTTTTAGACTGAGTAGAATGTGGGAAGAATAAGAGCCCATCCGTAAGGAATAGGTTCTGACATCTGGACCACTGTAATGTGCTTTGGCTTTTCCTGCATGGTTTGAGTATTCTTCAGTGCAAATACACCTAAGTCTAAAGCATGGAAAATCTAGGAGACAGGGAGCACCTGAACAGGGCGCTGGCCTCTGCCAAAGCAGCAGTGAAACAGACCAACACCATGTATCTCTCCCTCCCCTGGGGATGTGTCCTTTCCACCATCCAACATGACAGATGAGAAGGCAACTAAGGGCATCTGCAGTCAAGGTGCTGTGTTTGGTAGTGTATCCGGAAATGATTTCCTATAAGGGATGGTGACGGAAGACAGAAAGTCAGCTTGGCTGCAATTGAAGACCTCCTCCAAAGTCAGGAGCCCTGCAAGGCGAGGAGTGAATCCCTATGTGTTGTGTTTGTGGTAGGACAACTCATTCATGACTCAATACTGGGAAACTGCTGTTTTTTATTTTCCAAAAATGTGTTGAAAGTCTCTAGCTTTGCTTATCTAATGTTATTTCAAGGACAGAAAAATGTTAACTACTAGTGGGTCTTAACTACTAGTGGGAAGTCCTGGAAAATAAAATTAGATATACCAAGTCAAGATCAAGGGTTCAAGAGAAAACCAAGGGTTTCCCTGGGAAGTTACCTTGTTTATCTTCCTGAGACCAGGAGGGCTTGGGCTGCAGGTTGAGAGCTGAATGTGTGTGTATGTGAATGTGTGTGAGTGTGCATGAGTGTACATATGTGTGTATGTGTGACTGTGTGTATCTGAGTATGTGAATGTGTGTATTGAGTGTGTGAGCATGTGCATATGTACATGTGCATGTATGTGTACATGTGCATATGAGTATGTAAGTGTGTATGTGTATTGGAGTATACATGAATGTGCAAATGTGAGTGTGTATATATTTGAATCTGTGTGGGGGTATATTAGTCAGGGTTCTCCAAAGAAACAAAACCGGTAGAATGAATACATATGTGTGTGTGTGTGTGTGTGTATATATAGAGAGAGAATTATCAGCTTAGCTCACAGATAGAGTCTGAGTAGTCCAACAATGGCTGCACCACACTGGAGAGGCTGAGAATCCGTAGTTTCTCAGTCCAAAAGGCTGGATGTCTCAGTAGTCCCAATCTGGCGTTGAAGGTCTGACAAATTCCAAAAGATCAGCTAGTCTTCCGTCTACAGCAGCAAGACGCACTCACCAGTGAGAGAGAAGGCAAGCAGCAAGAAGCCAGGCGTTCTCCTCTGCCATGGCCTTTTATATAGGCTGCCATCAGAAGGTAACACCCACATTTAGGGTGTGTCTTCTAGCTTCAGATGATCCAATCAAGAAGATCTCTCTCACTTCAGTTAATCCAAGATCCAGTCAAGTTGACACCCAGGATTAGCCATCACATACAGATACAAGAAGCACATACAACACCAAATAGACAGGACCAGAAAAGAAACTTCCCACAAAATATCATAGT
>NW_008360311.1:766533-768407 GCF_000622305.1 Nannospalax galili
GAGAACCAGTCCAATTTCCCCCTGGTAGTCTGGGTCATCACACCTCCTAATACTGTTGTTATTCCTTTCTTAGCCTGCTGACTTAAGGGTATCAGAAGCCCAAAGTGTCCAAGGGGAAGTCTTAGCTTCCAGTTCAGTGGAATGTTTGTTGTCTCTCCTGGCAGAAACACTCCCTCCTCTGGAACTGAAACATCTAAGCCAGTAGAGTGCAAAGTCAAGGGTACAGGAAGCAAAAATTTTCGTAGAGGGTCACCAGGGGTGATAGTGAGTGGAATCATTCCCACTTCCACCCCTTGATTCCTGGACCCATGAATCCTGGCTATAGGAGAAACTGTACCATATATTGGATGCTGATTCAAACCATGAACTGCCTTCTGGAGGACTCTGCCCAAGACCTCCAGGCTATTGCCACCTAATTGGTGCTGTAACTGTGTCTTTAAGAGACCATTCCATCGTTCTATCAAGCCAGCTGCTTCAGGATGGTGGGGAACATGGTAAGACCAGTGGATTCCGTGACCATGGGCCCACTGTCGCACTTCTTTGGCTGTGAAGTGAGTTCCCTGGTCAGAAGCAATGCTGTGTGGAATACCATGACGGTGGATAAGGCATTCTGTAAGTCCCTGGATAGTAGTTTTGGCAGAAGCATTATGTGCAGGGAAGGCAAATCCATAACCAGAATAAGTGTCTATTCCTGTAAGGACAAAATGCTGGCCCCTCCAAGATGGAAGTGGTCCAATGTAGTCAACCTGCCACCAGGTTGCAGGCTGGTCGCCATGGGGAACAGTGCCATATTGGGGCTCAGTGTCGGTCTCTGCTGTTGGCAGATCTGGCACTCAGCAGCAGCTGTAGCCAGGTCAGCTTTCGTGAGTGGGAGTCCATGCTGTCGAGCCCATGCATAACCTCCACCTCTACCACCATGGCCATTTTGTTCATGGGACCATTGAGCAATGACAGGGATAGCTGAAGAAAGAGGCTGACAATCCACAGAGCGGGTCATCTGACCAATCTACTTGATTATTGAACTCATCTTCTGCTGAAGCCTCTTTTTGATGAGCATTTACATGAGACACAAGTATGTTCACATCCTTTTCCCATTTGGAGAGATCTATCCACACACTTCATCCCAAATGTCTTTCTCACCAGTTTTCTAATCATGCTCCTTCCAAGTCCCTGACCATCCAGCCAAACCATTGGATCAGTATATAATCACACTTCTGGCCATTTCTCCTTCCAAGCAAAATGCACGACCATGTGCACTGCCCAAAGTTCTGCCCACTGTGAAGACTTTCCTTCCCCAGTGTCCTTCAGGGTTGTTCCAGAAATTGGTTGTAATGCGGTTGCTGTCCACTTCTGAGTGGTGCCTGCATAGCATACAGAACCATCTGTAAACCAAGCCCTAGTCTTCTCTTCCTCAGTCAACCGATCATAGGGCACATCCCATGAAACCATAGGTGCATGCTTGAGAACAGGAGGCATCGTAACAGGAGCAGAAACCATAGGCATTTGGGCAACTTCTTCATGTAACTTGCTTGTGCTCTCCAGGCCTGCTCAAGCCCGATCACGTATATACCACTTCCATTTGATAATGGATTGTTGCTGTGCACAGCCTACTTTATAGCTTGGGGGGTCAGATAACATCCAGCTCATGATGGGCATCTCCGGTCTCATGGTGACTTGGTGGCCCATTGTCAAATGTTCAGTTTCCACTAAAGCCCAATAGCAGGCTAAGAGCTGTCTTTCAAAGGGAGAATCTCAGGACCATGGTACGGACCAGATCTTCAACAAGATTATAGAAGAAAATTTTCCAAAATTAAAGAAAGACATGCCCATAAAAAAACAAGAAGCACATAGAACACCAAATAGACAGAACCAAA
>NW_008360311.1:768623-805261 GCF_000622305.1 Nannospalax galili
GCCAAATGCAACAACTTATTCTTCACCTTAGAAGGAATGTCTCTGCATGCTCCACACCACTGAACTACTAGAAAGTTCACTGAGGTAGAAGGCCCTTGATTTTGATTGGATTTATTTCCCATCCTCTCATGTGCATATGCTTAACCAACAAGTCCAGACTGTCTGCTACCTCCTGCTCACTGGATCCAAGCAGCATAACATCATCAATATAGTGGACCAGTGTGATATTTTGTGGAAGAGTCAGGCAATCAAGATCCCTTCGAACCAAGTTGTGGCACAATGCTGGAGAGTTAATATACCCTTGAGGCAGGACAGTAAAGGTATACTGTTGGCCTTGCCAGCTGAAAGCAAATTGCTTCTGGTGGTCCTTATGAACTGGTACCAAGAAAAAAGCATTTGCCAAATCAATAGCTGCATACCAGGTACCAGGAGACGTATTAATCTGCTCGAGTAAGGAAACCACATCTGGTACAGCAGCTGCAATTGGAGTCACTACTTGATTAAGTTTTTGATAGTCAACTGTCATTCTCCATGACCCATCTGTCTTCTGCACAGGCCAAATAGGAGAGTTAAAGGGAGATGTGGTGGGAATCACCACCCCTGCATCTTCCAAATCCTTGATGGTAGCACTAATTTCTGCAGTCCCTCCAGGGATGCGATACTGTTTTTGATTCACTATTTTCCCTGGCAGAGGCAATTCCAGTGGTTTCCATTTGGCCTTTCAAGCCATAATAGCCCTCATTCCACAGGTCAGGGAACCGATGTGGGGATTCTGCCAATTCCTAAGTATATCTATCCCAATTATACATTCTGGTACTGGGGAAATAACCACAGGATGAGTTCGGGGACCCACCGGACCCACTGTCAGTCAGATTTCAGCCAAAACTGCATTTATCACCTGACCTCCATAAGCCCCTTCTTTAACTGGAGTGCCACAATGCTTTTTAGGGTCCCCCAGAATCAGTGTCAACCCAGAACCAATATCCAATAGGCCACGGGAACTCTGATTATTTCCTTTCCCCCAATATACAGTTACTCTAGTAAAAGGCCGCAGTGCAGGTCCCTCTGGGGAAGGATGGGTGAGAGGCAAACAGCATAACTCTTTGGTACTGTGACAAAGTCCTTCCTCAAGGGCCCCCCATGCCTTCCCTTCATTCAAGGGGTTCTGGGTCTGTAAACTGTCTCAAGTCTCGAAATTGGTTGACTGAGCAAGATTCTCTATCACTGTCATTCGTCCTAGAGCTTTTCTGCTTATACAGATCAAATAAAAACTTAGTAGGCTTCTAATGTATGTGGTCCCTGGAAACACCATGATTGATTAGCCAGTACCACAGGTCCATTCGAGTCATGCCATTCATTGTAGGTATTGTTTTGCCTTTGTCGCCCATTATGATAAGTACGCTCACCTTGTCTTTGGTAATTCAGTACTGCTACCTGACCCCTACTTCGAGGTCCTGTTACACCTATTATATTTACATTTAATTTATGCAATTGAGCAGCAGCATCTCCAACTGTAAGATTCTGCATAAGGAAAAGAGCAAAAACAAAGCTCTTCAAACGTTCTGGTGTCTCTCTCAGTACTTTCCATCTTATAAAATCAGTAAAAGGCATGTCCTCTGGGCCCTCCCATTGTGGAGGATTTGGTGTTGCACTGAGAATCCACTCGAGCATACCAATTTGCCTAAGCCTTACAGTCCCTTCATCAACACTAAGCCAAGGGATATCAGGTATCTCCAGCTCTCTGTCACTAGGCCATCTTTTGATAAATACCTCAGCCAACCAATCAAATAAACTTTTAACACCCTTTTTAACTGCACAAGCTTCCATATTAAACCTAGAATCTCCAGTCAGGGGGCCCATGTCAATAAACTCAGCCTGATCCAATTTTATGTTCCTTCCACCATTATCCCATACCCTTAAAATCCATTCCCAGACATATTCATTAAACTTCTGCTTGAATGAATTTGCAAATTCACTAAGTTCTTTAGTGGTGTAGCGTACCGCCTAATGGATCACACTTTCTATCTCTCCTCTAGGGGCCTGCTTAGCTTAGAGTCTGGTTATAGGTCTAGAGGCAACAACAACTGGGCCCTGAGGAACATCAGCTTCGTCTTGCTGAATGGGATTAGCTTCCTCAATGGGATTAGTTTCCTCAGGCAAGGGTGGGGAGGGTGGGTTTGCTGAGGGTGGGGAGATTAATTCATCAGGTGAAGCAAATTCCTCAGAGTCTGAGGATTCTAAATCCTCAGCCTTCTCAGGGTTCTCCCACACGTCTCCATCCCACGTGTCAGGATTCCAATCTTTTCCTACCAATGCCCTCACCTTTACTGCTGACACCCTTCAAGGCTGGGAATTAAATTTGCATTGAAGGTCAGCCAAACCTATAATAAGGGCTCCAGCTTGATTTTCTGCAGCTTTAGATCTCTGGCTGCTGGAGAGAAGATTCTCTTCCAGGGCACACTTGGGAACTTTTAAACTGTTGATTCCAATCTGGATCTTGTTAATTTTATTATTAAGCTCATTGTTTATCTTCATCACTTTATCCAGAGATGCTAGAAGTAACCAGCCAGCATCATTATTTTTCTTATTTTTCCACAAATTGTCAAATGTCTTATGTATAGAGTCACTAAATTTCTTGCTCTTCACAAGAGGTGAGTTAGAAGACTCAAATACATCTGTGTCCATAATCGTTTCAAATAGTCTACACCATGGATTTTCAGTGCTCTCCATGCTACCTGAAGACTCTGAGTTGGACAGCCTGCTCCAAATACCAACAAGCCCATTAAAGAAATGCATCCTTTCTATTCTGTTTCTCTAGCACCACTCCTGGTACCACAATCTGTATTAGTTGGGATTCTCCAAAGAAACAGAACCGGTAGAATGAATATATATGTATAGAAATTTAATCAGCTTAGCTCACAGGATAGAGTCTGAGTAGTCCAACAATGGCTGCACCACACTGGAGAGGCTGAGAATCTCTAGTCGCTCAGTTTGGTTGTCTCAGTAGTCCCGATCTGGCACTGAAGGGACTTCAATTGCCTGACAAATTCCAAAAGATCAGTTAGTCTTCAGTCTACAGCAGCAAGATGAACTCACCAGAGAGAGAGAAGGCAAGCAGCAAGAAGCCAGGTGTTCTCCTCTGCCATGGCCTTTTATATGGGCTGCCATCAGAAGGTAACACCCACTTTTAGGGTGTGTCTTCCAGCTTCAGATGATCAAATCAAGAAGATCTCTCATTTCAGTTAATCCCAGATCCAGTGAAGTTGACATCCAGGATTAGCCATCACAGGGGGTATGCATGTGGATGTGCATATGTGTGTAGGTATGTGAATGTGTGTATGTCTATGTGAATGTGTATGTGTGTGTGTATTTGAATGTGTGTGGGTATGAATGTTCTGTGAATGTGCATATGTGTGTATGTGTATGTATGTGTGTACATGTGAGCATGTGAATGTGTGTGGGTATGAATATTATGTGCATGTGTACACGTGCACATGTGAAATTGTGTATGTGAATGTGTGCTTATAAATGTGCTTGCATGTGCATGTACATGTGTATATGTGTGTGTGAGTGTGTGCATGTGTGTCTGTGTTTGTGAGTGTTTGAATGTGTGTGTGTATATGTGAGTGTGGATATGTATGGATATGTGTGTGTGCATATGTGTATATGTGAATGTGTGTATGTGCATGTGAGTGCATGAGAAAATGTGAATGTGTAAGTATATGTATATATTTGAATGTATATGTGGGTATAAATGTATACATTCATTTGTGTGAGTGAATGTATATACTGAGTGTGTGCATGTGAATGTGTGTGCATGGGCATATATTTTGTATGTATATGAGTGTGTGTGCATTTGTGTATATGGGTGTGAATGTGTGTATATATGAGTGTGTGTGAATGTGTGTTGTATGTATGTGTATATATATGGGTGTGAATGTGTGTATGAATGTGTGTATATATGAGTGTGTGTGAATGTGTGTTGTATGTATGTGTATGTGAGTGTATGTGAATACGTGTGTATGTATACATGTGTGAATGTGTGTGTGTGAATGTCTGTATGTGAGAAAGTGTGTATACATGTGTGAATGTAAGTTTAGTAATCATCTTCTGAACCTCTGCAGGTCCCTCACTGGGAAGGCTTTCCTATATCCAAATATAATTTCTCTTGGTTGCAACCCTTAATAAGCACAGTTTCTATCAGAATAAATGCAAAGCATGGGCTCCAGTATTCCTTCAGACCAGCCTGGCTTCATTATACAGAGATGAGGTAGACATTGTTATTTGAGGCACCCCTGACCCCATGTATTTCCTCTGTGACCTATCATAGTGCCCTAAATAGCATTACAAGCAATTCATTTCTTTGCTCATTGAAGCCTTGTTAAGAGACAGGCTATTAAAATGTAAATATCTCTGAGGTAGGAAGCATCAAGTAATGCTTTTCTGCTCTGTTATGACAGCTAGTTGAGGTTGACTAGATCCTTCAGAGAAAAAAGCTTTGAAATCCCATATACCTGAATTTGAATCTTGGCGCCGTTGTTTAAGAGCTGGGTCATTTGAGTGACTTCTTTAACATCTCTGTTTTCTCTTCCAAAAAATGGTTGTGGGGGATAATACTAGCCTTTAGTTTTGATGGAGGGAATAAGTATTGAAGAGTACTGAACACGATGCAAATCTCTTAAGGGAGAGAGGTCTAAAGTAATTTTCCTTCCGCTTTTTCTGGCCCACTCTCCCCTCCCCTGGAATTTGCTAGAAGGAGAAGATATGAGTAAGGAGGAATACTCCAGGTTGCTTTCTCCAAACCCCTCAGTACCCCACCACTTCTTTTCCTGGTTTCTTTCTTCTCACATTACCATGGGTTTTTTGCTTCCTACCCAGAGTGCACTGAAGAGAGAAACTTGGCTTTCAGTACCAGGCTCTCCTCATGTGGGCAGTGGGGCAGCCAGATGCCATTCCTTGCATTGCCTCAGAGCGGGTGAGATTCGGGCATCATGGCCTGGCACAGCCTCGATTCGAGTGTGCCAAGGCTCACGCTGTGCCATCACGCCGCTTCCTCTTCTGAAGTCTGCTACATCCACAGATTTAGGAACCAGCTTGATGGAAGGGAATGGGCACTGGGGAGTTTTGGAGCATCAGTCCTTGCATGCCATCTGTAGCTAGCTTTATATAGAGCAGGGAAAAGGGACAGGCCAGGATGCAATGACTTGCTTTATTTGACTTCAATGTGAGGAGAGGTCAAGCGGTGTGGGATGCTAAAATTGTGTGAAAGGAGGTGGTTCTTCCCGCCTCCTCCTTGCCCCACCACAAGAGAGTCTAGTCTGTTGATCTGATGGCCATAAGAGATAGATGCCAGCTTGAACTCATGGGTTCTGATACAATAAAAGGGGATGCTATTATGCTGGATAATAGGGAGAAAGATAAGAGGCAACATCCAACTGCTGGAGGGCATTGGTTCGTCTTCTGTCTCCGTAGGTTTGAAATGAGTCCACGTAGGTGGAGAATGCTTGGGAGGAGATCTGTCCTCTTCTGTACTGAAGGGTAAGGGACACACACTGTAAGGGTGCCTTTCAAGGTGATGTATTTGCTGTTCTGTACTTCAGCCATCTAATCTGAGCTCTACAAATTAAAGTGTTAATTCTCTGCCACACAGGAGATTGCTACTCTGCCTCTTTGGTCAAGCGATAGCTCAAGACAAAGAGTCCAGGGACATGTTTGAGATCAAATAGATAGAAGTGATGGTTGAATTCATCCTTAAAACTCCTCTCTTCTGTCTCCTTTTCTATGTAGTTGGATAGAGTATCCATCATGTTCTCCTGTTTCTTGTTCTTCAGGACTGCCTGCCTGCCTCTGTCCTTTCATTTGGCACTCCGATTTCTGCCTATCTCTAAATGTGAACTTCCCTACTGGACCGTAGGTCTTTTGAGTCCTGGTTTGCCTTGTCTATCATTATATCTTTTTAGGAAAAAAATATTTTATTTATTATTTTTATTTTATGCATATGAATGTATTGCCTGCAGGTATGTGGGTGCCCTTGTGTTGTGCAATGCCAGTGGAGGTCAGAAGAGGGCTTTGGATTCTCCTGGAACTGGAATTAAGGATGGTTTGTAGCCGTTATGTGGGTGTTAGGAATCGAACCCGAGTTCTCTGCAAGAGCAGTCAGTGCTCTTAACCTCTGAGCCATCTATCTAGCCCCCATTATATCTTTGTATGTCTATCTCTGAACTGAGGGCAGGCCGGTGGCCCTAATCTAGGGCTTACCAATGATAGGGGTCCAGGCTAGAGGCAGCTTCCATTTGAGTTTGGAGCTACTGATGCTAATGCATCTCAGGTGTTTGAGAACATACTCTCTCAATAGATATAAAATCAGTATTTTTATTAACACGTGATCCAATAACAGCTCCTCTAGGTCATTGTTTTGAAGCTGTTCTCTACAGTCTAACTATCAGCTGGACCCAACCTGGAGGGAGGCTGGTCTGGACTGGAAAAATTCAAAGTTTAATTCATTCTCACAAGTGATCAGTCAGATAAGTCTCCCAAAGTTCTAAATGTACTTTGAGAGGGACATCCCCTTGAAATGCCAGAGGCAGTCTTCCACCCTCTGCCACTGTTTCTAAGAAGGATGTCACATTTGTTTGGAAGGTTTCCCCCCCGCCCACTTCTCTCTCCTTTCTAGGACTCACATCTCTAAGCTCTGGTGTGTGCTTCCTGTTTTAACAGTCCTTTCAAAAGAACATGATTACACTTCAGGTCAGAAGAGAGATTCAGTTCCTAGATCAATAGAAAGAAAAAACATTATTTTTCTCAGACATGCACCTTTTGGGACCGTCCACATCTGTGCCTGGTTGAGAGGAGACTTGTGATTTGATCAAGGAAGAGTCAATCCTGTTAGCTGACAACAGCTCTACTTTGAGCCTTTGTATGGGTATTGCTGGCCTTGTTTCCCAAACTACTCCTTCTATTGAGTTCTTGGTGTTAGTGAGAAGAGGCTAGTTTGTACCTCAGTGCCTCCACTCATTCCCCAAGTAATTATTATCTCAATTTCTCTGGACCTCAGTTTCTTTATTTATGAACAGCAAGAACAGGCACTGTGACTACTTGCCATCACCACTGCAGAGTGGCCAGGCGTCAGATCAGGTGCTTTGTAAAGCTTGCTGATGTTGGAAGAGTGGAGGTACTTGCTCAGTGGTATCAGGGAAGGCATATACTATGGTGTTCTACATGTAAGTTTTGGATCCAGTAAATCAAAACCCCAGTTCTTACTGACTTGGGAAGCCAGTTATCTTTCCTATGTGTCCTCTTTTATAAGATAGGCATAATATATACAGCTAAGAATTGCTATGAGGTTTACTTGTAGCTTTCAATAACTGTACTATAGTCTGAACTGTACTTGTCACTTGAACTTGTATCTCACTAACTCTTAGACTGTGGCTGACTCTGTTGGGTGCAGCATGTCCACAGCTTCTATATTTAGGGATAATTTATCAAAACCACACAGGGTGTGCAGCTGAGCTGTTCCTGTCTTCTTTCAGAAAGCACACTTTGTTCTGAAGGGCTATACTTACTTAAGCCTAAAGTCATAGCCCCTGTGAATCAAGGATCTCAAACTACAGGGCCAGGCAGGTATCGTTGATATGTGAATCAGCCAATGTAGGTGATATCAGAGAAGAGTGGAGCTTGGAGTAGACTGTTCATCTAAATGCCTCTAAATTCAAATACACAAAATATAACTGATCAGCTATTTTATAAAACAAGTAGCCTATTTTAGCTCAGAGAATGCTAATCTGAGATCCATGTTTATCATTCCTAGCCATTCTGGCCAACCCTACACAGTGATGGGTATTCCCTTACTACTTTGGTAGGCATGGGGTTTGGCCCAACCATCTCAACAAACAGATCAACATTATTTTTATAGTTGAACCTTCACTCTATCATGATGCAATTGAACTTTCAGGTAAACAGCCAAGAGAAACACTTGCTCTTGTGCACCAGGATGAGGGACGAGGATGCTCACACCAACCGGCTCAGTAGCAAATAGGAGAAAACTTCAAGTGCAACATGAGAAGTCAGTGAGCCTACTGCAGCATAATTGGTCATATATGAGAACAATATTGAGCAGGGAAACAGACAGGATAGACCGAGCTGATAACACACTCATTAAGAAACAGCAACAGCCAGGCATGGATGCCCATGCCTTTAATCCCTGAGTTTGGGAGGCAGAGACAGGCATATCTCTGTGGGTTCAAGGTCAACCTGGTCTACACAGTAAGTTCCAGGCCATGCAGAGCTATACAGTGGGACCCTGTGTCAAAAAAGAACAAAAACAAAACAACAACCAAAATGGAACAAAGCTCCAGTATCCTGTAGGGTGATAAAAACACTGAAATAAAGCATACGTTTTAGGAAGACATATAAAGGAAGTCAGATGGGTGTCATTAGCATGGTATCATGCAAAGAGAGTGGATAAAAGAAATACATCAATATTTGTATTGTTTGTAAGTACATTGCTGCTTATAACACTACTTAAAGGTGAAATAAAACAAGAGAAAACATTCTTCATCCCTTTCCAAATATTGTGAAGAATTTAAGAGTGCTTTGTAAAATCCAACATACAACATAATATAAGGCTTTCTAGTTCATTTGGTTGCTTTGATAAAAATCCTCTGACCACATACAACTTGGAAAGGAAAGGGTTTATTTATTTGGCTTATACTTCCAGGAGTCACAATCCATCACTGGAGCATGGAGGAATGCTGGCTTGCTCCCTGGCTCTCTTATAGGCTCATACACAGCTAGCTTTCTTATACAGCTCTGGACTACCTGCCTAGGGATGGCACTGCCCACAGTGGACTGGGCCCTCCTACACTGATCAACATATAAGACAATTCCACAGAAACATACCCACAGGCCAATCTGATCTGGGCAATCTTTGAGTTGAGACTCCTTCAGATGACTCTAGGCTGTGTCAAGTTGACAACTGAAGCTAAAATGAGGACATATAGGTTACTTATTGCTAAATTTACTTGTTGCTAAATTCCTGGGTGCAGGCTTATGGGTTACCATTGGCTGGTTGTACACTGTAGACCATTAAAGAAATGGACTCAGTTCCTCCACTCTTTGCCCTTCTCTGCCTTTAGCCCTTCAGTGAAGAGGCATATAAATAACATCAACATATTGAAGGTTGAATTATAAACGTGACCGTATGTAAATGCATATGCCCATTCCTCCTCATACACATGCACATGCATCATGATACCATACACCTCAAATTGGCTAGTACTGGCTTTTGGAGCATTTGTTGATTTGTTTTATAGGCACAATTCTATTTTCTCTGATAAGGCAGGTGATATTCACCTTTAGGGCAATTAACAACTGTCTCTGATGTCCTGCTCCTTCTAGATTTAACAAAACAAAGTTAAAAATAGTGACACATATAAATACACATTCATATGCATCCATATATGTGATTACTAGTGGTAAGTGGGAGTTGTTTTAGGTGTGAGAGGTATTTGTTACTATTAAGCTTCAACCATGTGCCAGTGTCTATAGGGCTGGGAACATGGACATGACTTTGCCAACCTCTGCCTAGGAATGCTCTCATGCAGCTTGGTAGATGGATGGCTTATGAAACATCTGAGTGAGGGGGTTGCCTAGAGAATGTACTTAAAGCATAGGTAGAAGAACCTCATTCATCCTCATAGGTAGGAGAATGTCAGAAAGCGTTCCTGGAGGAGGTGGTCTGTGACTGTGGAGGAAGTATAGAAGGCTGAAAGAGATAGGTGGGCAATGTGTAGTCTGCCTAGCATCTCTGTAAAGCGGGAACGGAGAGAGCCTGGATTTACTGGGGGCCAATGAGCAGCCCCTTGTGGACAGTTACAGCATGTGTGCGCTGGAGAGGGGCAGGACTGAAGCTGGCGAGGGAGGCAGGAGCCTGCTAATGAATGGCCTTATTACAAGGCATTTGGATTTTATCCCGAAGTCAGTGGGGAGTCATTTAAGGATTTAACAGTTAGTGATATGAGCAGATCTAAGTTTTAGGAAAATCACTCTGCCACAATATAGAATCTTAGGGGAGGGAACTGGGCGGGAGACCAGTTACAGCCAGTTTCCCTATTCTTTCCAAACATTGTCCCTACTCTGGGTCAGCAAGGGATTAGCCTCAATATCTGGTGGGGAACCCTTTCTTTCCCCTTCCTCCTGTTTAAAATGTCAGCTGAAAGTCTGTGTGAGCAGCTGGGCGTCACACAGTGGAGTTCTGTGCCCAGCCTTTGTGCTTGTGATTTTAGAGAGGCATGCTTCTCTGGACTTTGCTTTTTGGTTAAATCAGGAAAGGCTTTTGTGAAGCTGCTAGTTTTTCCTGAGGTGAAGGAGGCAGTAGTTACTCCTGGAGATCTGAGTTTGTTGTCTGGTTTCTGGGCTCCGTATCATCCTGAGCCAGGTCAGATCTTTGTGGTTCTCTGCCTGCCTTTCCTGACAGGCTGAATCTGAGCCTTTTCCTAGCTTTGAGACCAGCGGTCCCAGGTGTGTGGTGAAACCCTGTCTCTTCTAAATGATGCTAATGGTTAATTAATGAATCTTTGGCCTGTAAAACAAGTTTGGGAAGAGATTGTTCTGCTTTCTGAGTCCCTGGAATGATGATCAGAGGACAGGAGCTTGAGAGACAGCTCTCAGATGTGAAAAATGCTGCCCGTTGCTGTGACATTTTGTCCAAATGTCTGATTTTTTTATGTTGACTGTAATAACCACAAGTCTTTCTAGTCAAAGAGACCCCTGGGTAATGTCTAAGCCCACCAGCTGGGATGGTAACCATGGAAACCAGACACCTCAGGGTGTTTCCCCAAATTATGTGGCATGTTTTCCCATTTCCCTGGGACAGTTTAGACAAAGTTTCCACAGAAATAGGGGAAAGGCGGGCTCTCATGGATCTCAGTGGCCTAAAAGTCCTTAAGTTGAATTCTTCGGAATAAAAATTATGGAAGACTTGGGTTCAGAATCAAACACTGGAATACTGATGGAGCCATAGTCATGTGCTGGGGACTGTTCTCACCACATCCTTGGATTAGCCCAGTCATTCTCAACCCTGTTTCATCTGCACTCCATGAACTAGGAAGAAGATGGGAGAACATAAGCAGATGTCCAGGGCCACTGGGCTAAGGCAGGCAGAGCCTGCCTAGAGCTGAACGTCTTGGTATGTCGTTCTCCGTCACAGTGCGATACTGCCTCCTGCTTGACTCCAGTCCCCAAAGCTTGGACAGCCCCCTGATCACTCAGTCCAGCCCTGTCCTCTAGCACTCTGATTTTATTATCTATTTTCTCCTTTATTCTTTACTTATAAAGCAAAGAAAGGGCAAGGGGTTAAGTCACTTGTTACTATGGAGGTACTAAAGGCTTGGTTTGAGAGCCTCCCATCTAAAAGGTCAGAGGGGATCACTCCTTACCTCGCCCCTCCCTGCTTTTTATCACAGTCAAACAAAATACATCCATCCAGTTTGACCTAATGATACTTTTTTCTCCATCTAATACCCTGACTCATACCCCCTAGTTCCCTAAGGACCATGGTGCAGGGTCAGACCCTGACACACATCCTCTGGTTCCCTAAGGAACATGGTGCAGGGTTAGTTATGCATTTATATTTTATTTCAAAGAAAAAAATCTAGAAAGACATCATTCTCCTTGGTGACTAATTGGTTTTGAATGGGGCACAAAGGTGGGTGAATGGATTCCCTCTGGTTCTTGACCTGGCCTCTGTGAAACAGTGGTCTTGCTTCAGCCCACATGTCCAGGAGGGTCCTGCTTGGAGGGGGCTTATAGTATTGGGGGACAGTGAACTTGCCTATGAAGTAAGGTTTTGTCCACTGTTTAATACTCCAAATTCCTATTTGTACTGTAAGTCAGACACACGTTCATATAGTCAGAATTGGACTGTTGTTTTCTGGCTGTTAATTTAAGATCATGCACACAAAAACAACAGTGTCATGCATGCTCACATACACACAAGCATACATAAGCATGCACACACAACACATGGGCACACACATGTGCCACATGCAACATGCATGCATGCACACACACATGTGTAAATTTAAGTTCCTCCCAAAAGTCACATCTGTGTTGAGGATTCTGCAGGGTTGATTGATTAGAACATCATGATCCTGTGGTTAATGACTTCTGCTGTTCTGTGGCCTGTAACATTTCATGCAGCTGCTTCCACACTGGAAGATACCAATGATGCACACTTAACCTGTGATCCTGGGCATTGCTCACTCATATTTGACTAAGAATAAACTATGCCTTATTCACTTTGAGGTGATAGTTATGTTTTTCACTGAAATATGTGTACATATGTACAAATATGTACACATGTACAAGAAGTGGATGTAGGTACCCACACATGTGTATGCATCTATATGCACAACAATAGACACATATGCATATATGCAGACACACAGACACACAGGCACCACACATGTGCACATTTTCACACACATGCACAACACACAAACATAGACTTACACATATAGACATCTACACACATACATTACACTGATACACATGCACATATACATATACAGACAGATGTTCAGCCACACATGCACACACATACACACATGCATACATGTAAAATACCACTGGATTACACACACATGTGCATCCACATACATTCAATGTACAGCACACCAAAACATGCATTCACATACATGCACAACACAGTGACACACATGCACACTTGCACTCATGTGTTTATCCTGATCTTGAGAAAGGATCACCATACCCTGGCTCTCTCCTCCCTCTCAG
This sequence comes from Nannospalax galili, assembly GCF_000622305.1. Taxonomy (NCBI): domain Eukaryota; kingdom Metazoa; phylum Chordata; class Mammalia; order Rodentia; family Spalacidae; genus Nannospalax; species Nannospalax galili. The sequence goes on from NW_008360311.1 coordinate 781,416, forward strand.
GATTCTCCTTTGATCCTGGCTCTCATCAGGAGAAGGAGAAACAGGTTGGTTGCTGCACTTCACACACGGGGGCATCACTATTGTATAAAGCTGGGCCAGCTTACAAAGTATAGCCTCAAGTGCAGAAAACTTATGACACTAAGACACAGGAATGGCTTTGTATTCATCCCTACACCTAACCCATCCTGCACCTAACCCATCCTGCACCTAACCCATCCTGCACCTAACCCATCCTGTACCTAACCCATCCTGCACCTAACCCATCCTATACCTAACCCATCCTATACCTAACCCATCCTACACCTAACCCATCCTGCACCTAACCCATCCTGCACCTAACCCATCCTACACCTAACCCATCCTGCATCTAACCCATCCTGCACCTAACCCATCCTACACCTAACCCATTCTGCACATAACCCTTCAGCAAGTCCTGAGGCTCCACCTCCAGAGCAGCCTCCAAATCCCCTTCTTCCCATTTCCCTGTTCCACTTTCACCCAGGTCTCTACCATCTCCCACTTGGGTGCCCACAGTAGCTGTTCTGTTGGCCTCCCCACTGCTGTTCTGAACAGTATACACTTCGTTCTCTACTGGATTTGCAGAGAGATATTCATGAAGGGAGCCATATCAGTCCCCTGCTTAACACATGCCATTCACTGTTACAGTGAAGTCCTCCTCCTCTGTGTGGCCACAAGTCCTGTGTGCTTCACCTCTGCTGTGGCTTCTTCTACACATGTCATCTCACCAGCCCCCTCATGACACGTCACCGTCCTAGCCTCCTGCCAGATTCTCAGAGGCCACACTTGCTCCTGTTTCAGAGGCTCTTGAACTCGCTCCTCTCCTGTCCCAGGGCTGTCTTCCCTTGCTCACTACATGGATTCCTTTTCCTGCTTTAGATCTCTGATGAGTGTTTTCTCATCTAAGCTGCCGCTCTGCCTGTTTCTAAGCCAGCATCAACTCAGCCACCTTTCATCAGCTCAGCCTACTATGTCCCTCAATGTTCATCACCATCTATCCTGCCTCATGCAATTACTCACACAGCTGTAGTTATCAGACCCTCTGATTACTTTCTGTGTCTAGAAATAAGCTTGATAAGAGCAAGGTCAATTTTGCTTGCTTTACTGCTAAATCCTTCAGTCCTAGAATTTCAAGGCATTTACTAAATATTTGCTGAATGAACAAATGAGTCACTTCAACTCTGGGTAAGTGGAAACTTGCAAATCTTATAGTATCTGCTAAATCTGGGTCATCCATTATGGATGTCAGCAGCCAGTGCATAGTTTATGGAGACTTTTGGTTGGGAGTTTTATACAACCTGGAGATACACGAATTCCAGTGTCTACCGGCACCTCTGTCTTTCCCCCCAGACACCGCACCTGTGGACTTGATTTCTTGCTTGATAACACTCCTCACAGGAAAAATGAATTTGTTTCTGACTCCAGCAATGAGCATGATGAATGTGCCCTCCTCTCAGTTCAGGACCTCAATTTAAATCCCTTCCTGTTCATCTCAATCAGGAAGGTGTCTAGGGCTGTGTTTGATAGACCCCCATGCCCACAAAGAGTCCGTTATTCCTCCTGCACTGACATCTCCAGGCTGCACAGAATGTCCTCACTCTAGGCTATGCCTGGTTTTCTGTGAGGCATAGCCTGCCTTGTTCTATCACCCACAGGTGGGGGGGTGAGAATGTGTTCTGCAAGGCCGTTGAGCACACTGGGGGCATATAGATGGCCTCCTATCTGACGTGTCCTTAGCTTGTGGGCTTTTCTTTGAATTGTCCCGTATGGTCTACTGGTGCACATAGAAGTTTTGAAAACAAAATGACCTGAGATTCAAATAATTCATAGGGATATCATGGACTGTTCCACTGCAATGGGATCTCAGACACAGGACAACTCCTAAAATGCAGTTTGAGATCAGTCTGCCTAGGTTTAAGTCTTAGATATGACATCTTGGGAAAATAGTTTAGCCTGTCTGAACCTTAGTTTCCATATCTGTAAAATGGGAATAATAGTTATCACACCCTAAGATTCTGTGAGGACTGAATAGGATAAGATGTTTGACTCAGAGCGAACGCAGCATTTAGTTATTTGCCATGGCTACAAAAGAGAAAGCATATTCAAAGTCACCCAAAGTCCTTTTGTTGGCTGAGGGCAGCTTGTTAGAATATAAGCTCTATTACAAACAGAAAGGGTTTGTATATAACTTCACCTCAGTTTCCATGTTCAAAAAGTGGGCATTAAAAACACTTCTCAGGTTGGGAATATAGCTTAGTTCACAGGGTGCTGGCCTAGCATCATAGGTATCAACTTCAGACACCTAGGAAGATGAACCTCAAATGATCAATTTCCCCCATCTGACTGGCTGTGACCATGTCTATGGGGCATTTTATTGAATGCTAGCTGGTGTAGGAAGGCCCTGTCTGCTGTGGGTGGTATCATCCCTAGGCAGTGAGCCTAGACACAGGCCAGTAAGCAGCATTTCTCCATGGTCGGTGCTTCTGTTCCTGCCTCCATTTCCTGCCTTGACGTCCCTGGATGAGGGACTGTAATTTGAAAGCCAAATAACCCTTTCCTCCCAAAGTTGCTTTCAGTCATAGTGTTTATTATAGCAATAGAAAAGCAAGCTAGAGCACCTAATATACACGAAGCTCGGGTTTCAATCCCTAGCACTACACAAAATTCAAGTGTGGCATATAGCACATGCCTGAAATTCTAGTACTTGGGAAGTGGAGGCTGGAAGACCAGAAGTTCAAGGTCATTTTCAGATACATAGTGAGTTTGAGGTCATCTTGAACTACATGAGACCCTGCCTCAGTCTTACCCCCTCAGACTGTGAAAAGAAAATACAGACTGCTTAATGTAAGTCACACACTCAGAACACGACTTTTAGCGCTGTTCTCCTTTCATTAGTTTCACCATTATTGTTTCCTTTGCTGTCTATGTTCTCTGGGGCCTAGCACAGGATTTAAAATTTGGTAGACACTCTGCAAAATTGTAAGGAGTGAGTGAATGAACCAGGGAAACCTGGGTCTCTTGACTGGCAGGTCTGGACTGTCATCAAATCACGCTGCCTCAGCCTTTCCAAAGGTTGCTGCTGCCCAGGTTACGTTAGTGCCACTCAGCTCCCTGGACCCCCTGGGGGTTCTCCCTGTTCCTTTTCCCCAGCTCAAACTGGAACCTTTGCCATTGAAATGAACATCAGCTGATCCTGTGGGGGTCTTAGTTGGTAGCCACCTTCATGATCAGCTTGACCAGAGTTTTCAGGCTTCTAGGAAGTTCATTAGTTCTCTGATCTCTTTTGTGCATTTGGTCACAGACTCTTGGTTAATTCTGAACCATGACTGTCAAAACTCCTGTCTTCTTACTGGTTTTCATCCCTTCCTCTGACCATGTGCCTGTGTGCTATTCATTTGGGTCCTGCTAAGGGAGTGCTTGGCTAAGTTCTGGTCTTTCTAGAAGCCCTGCTAGCCTCTCACCTTCTCAGTGCATATTCATTTTTCTAGCCATGTACCTACTGGGTTTGCGATTTTACTCTGGACATCTCACACACACCATCTCTACCCCTAAACATCACTTTCCTCTCAAAGTCGTAAGATATAGAGGCACACATACTAAGTAGTCCCCATATGGTTCTGGAAAGTTTCTAGAGATTTTCGCTTTAAACTCTTGCTACTTGAAATCCCAGAATTCACAGTATTGACGTGGAGGGAGACATTTGCTCTTTGTTACTTCCATTCTTTCCTGTCCTCAACTCTTCATATTTTAGTATGATCCAGGGGCCAACAGCAGTGACATCGTCTGGGGACCAGATATGTGGAACTTCAGGTTCTGCTCCAGACCTACTGGGTCAGGACCTGCTTTCTAAATGGCCTTAGGCGGTTTGTATGTATCTGAAGATTTTCTGGGTACTGCTCCATCTGAGCTCCCTGAACTTCAGTGTGAAGGAGATTTCTCTTGGTTCTTGTTAAAAAGCAGGTTGGTCGGTTCTGCGCTCAGAATGCCAGGCTTATGGGACTGGATGCTACCCACCAATAAGCTCTTTCTCACACAGCTATGGATGACTGTGATCCAGCTAAGACTACTCTGATATACAGTGTAACTTATCCTCTGCTTTCAGGGTGGTACAGCAAATTATAGACATTTGCCAGATTTTTATGGGATCAAACTGAGTTTCTCTTGTTTACTTCTTTTCCTAAAAGTATTGTGATGGTTTGAATGAGAATGTCCCCCATAGGCTCCAAGTATTTGGACATTTTTGTCACCAGTTGGTGGTGCTGTTTTGGGAGGTCTTAGAAGGTGTGGCTATGCTGGAGGAAGCACGTCACTGGGGGTGGGCTTAAAGAGTTCTTAAGCCTTGCTGGATCTCCAGTATCGCTCTTGTTTCCTGTGCCTCCTGGAAGATGTAGAGCTTAGCTCCCACTCCTCCTCTAGCCACCTCTGCCACCATGCCTCCCCACCAAGATGGACTGTAATTCCCCTGGAACTGTGAGCTCAAATAAACTCTTCCTTCTGTAAGTTGCTTTGGTCAGTGTTTCTATCACAGCAACAGAAAAGTAAATAATACAAGTATAAAAAGGTGTGTGTGTGGGGCGGGGGGGAAATGAAGATGGTCGTTCTAACACTCAGCCTAATGGTTGAGCATATAACTCCTCTAGATCTCAGTTAATGAGCTAAAGTCCTTGTGCTTTCTTGACATCTTGTTAAATGTGTGTTTGGAAAGTGTTCTGTGCTGTTGAGTTTTCGTGTTTTCTGCAGGACAGATAATATCAAATAATCAGACCAAATCTTTACTTTTTTTTCCCCCCTCAAAAGTTTATCACCAATTCCTATGAAAGACTGAGCGAGTGCAGTGGGCCTGGTCCCTCCCCTCTGGTAGCCACACCCTCTACTGATTCCCTTCTGTGAAGGACAGGACCTACAATTTGCTTCAAACCAACAGAATACAACAAGGTAATGGAATGTTCTCTTTCAATCAGACACCCCACAATGTGGCCATTTATGCTGTCAAAGACTCTACTTTGACATCAGACTCTAGGTATGCCCCTTGTGGGCCGGAGAAACTAAATCTAGCTGTAGGGTGGACACAGCTCTGGTAAAGCCCACATGGCAGAGATGTAAGGATGACCTTTAGGGATAATGGCCAGCAGCCAATACAGAACAGCTGTAAAGATTTGGATCCTGCCAAGGCTGTATGATAGGGACGTATGTAGTGTTGTAGGATGGACCCAGCTCTGGGGAGAGCTTGAGCAAAAGCTTGTAATGCCCCAAGTAGAAGATTCAGAAAGTCCTGATAGACTCCCCAGTCACAGAAACCATGAGACAGTAAGTGTGGGTTGAAGCTTACTTACATGTTTGTGGTTGTCCGCTCCACAACCGTGGGAAACTAGCACTCTGGTCAGCTTCCAGTGACCTGCACAGGAGAGTTCATCCGGGGAGTTCTCAAGAGATGAATGCAGAGGAGGGGTCCACGAAGTGGTGGGGTGACCTTGACTTCCTGTTGGCGACCCTTTCAGCCCTCGTTTTCCCACTTCTAACAGAAATCAAAGCTAATGCGTCCACTTGGTTTAGTAAGGAGATAAGCGATACATGATACCCACTAATGTTCACAACCTGTTTAGCAGCTGAGACAAAATTTGCTAAATGAAAAGTATTTCTTTTTTCCTAACCAATTCATTTCTTTTTCCTGAGACACACGTCACTTTTCTAACAGTTTACTGTTTCAGTTTTCTTCTGAAATCTGCTGACTTAGGGTTTCTTGGAAAACCAAACAGTCACACAAAGAGATGTAATTATGTTTCCATTCACCAAAAACTAGGGGTTACAGCACAGAAGACCCTTAACTCTGGGAAGACCAAGACGCAGTCTGTCCCTGTGGGGAGAACCAGCACCCCAAATACATGTGTGTGTATGTGTGAAATGTTGATCAATAATTCATCTAGAAGTACTTCCTGTCCCCTGCACAGCTATTCCAGATCCCTCTAGTCACTGCGCCATGTATATTGTTTTCCAGACAAGGGCTTGTTCACCTTGAAAGCAAATGACTTTCAAGAATGAAGGTCAGAGAGTGGGGTCAGGGAGGCAACCTAGATCGGCTGGAATGGAAGGGAATGCTGGATGTATTCCCTCGCTGTAGGGCTGTGAAGCCATGCCCTGCCTTGGTAAAAAGTAAACCTGAACCCTCTTTATCAAATGGAAAAGGTTAAATAGCTGTGCTCACCAAGCAAAAGGTTGGTTTGTAATGGGTTCTCTAGGAGGGAGCATACTGCTCTCTACACTCTCTTCTCACATCCCCCAAGCTGATCCTCTAGGCAGCAACACCACTCGCTCCTCTGAAGTTTCTCTTCACATCTGTCAGGTTGAGGAAGGAGAGTCCAAGTGGCCATCTCCTCCCTGCCTCCCTTCTCAGAGTGCTTGAAATGGCATAAGGAAGCAAAAATCCAGCTTTCTGAAAGTGGTTTCATTTCTCCTATAGTTAACATAGGACCCCAGGGTAGCATTTTATAAGATGAGTAAAGTTTGAATGGTGCCGAGACATAAAGAGGGAAGTTAGCAATTTGGAGAAGGAGATGTTGGAGAGAATGAGTTGCTTGCTGACAGACTGATCCCATTCTTCCCTTCCTGAGAAATATTTTCCAGTTGTGACCAGGGCCTGCCTGTCTCCATCCCAGAAGACAAACCTTAGGACGCAGATGCGTGCAAAACCCCAGCTCCCCATGCCTCAAATTCAGCTGTGACAGCAGGAGAAAGCAACCACCCTGCACAAGCCCTGGCAAACTTCTGCCTCCGAATGAGTGCATAGCAAGGCTGTGGTAAGGGTGCATGTGAGATGAGGGAGAGGAGATACCATGGAAAGAGAAGGAACCATGGTATGAGAGTACTCTGAGCTGATTGTAGCAGTTCAATGCAGTTGCTAAATCTCATTCACAGCATGACATACCTCACACAAAAAGGAAGAACGGCAAGTGCTATTGACTCCTCCCCTGGTCATTTTTCAAATCAGAACACAAAGTTTAATTTTCCAACCTTTAAATTTTTCTACCATATAAGGATTTTCCCCATGAGAAGTTCTGTGGTTTTCTCAAAGATTAATCACCAAGAATGAAATGCCATTCCCAACCCAACCATGCATTCTATTGAAGAGAAGCACACACCTTGCCATACCTTGTCTGACAGTTCTGGGTAAGTTTAGGGGTACGGGACAGTATGAGACAGAATGGATTAGAGACTGGGGAGATATTCCCAGGATCTGAGAGATTTAAAGAAACGGAGAATCGGCATAGGGATCCCTGAAGAGAAGCAGGATGGGAAGAGAAGCAGGGTTAGCCCAGCACTCAGACCTAGGAGGTCGAAGATGGATTTCCCTGGGTGGTTCCATTCCTCACCTCCTTCTACTTCTTGACCTGGCTGTTTTTTTCCCTGACTCCAAACGTACCTTGATGGTTAGGTGCTAGAAATTTCATTCAAATTACTTCCACTGTCTGGACAGTTTCTCTCATCTGTAAATTGAGGGGGTGAACATATCTTAAGGGGTGCCTTCCAACTCCAACAGGCTATGCCTCAAAAGACTGTGAACCAGGCCAAGAAACAAGAAAGACTAGAAAGCACCTTTCTCCTAAGTACTGCTTGATGTTTTCTCCCTCTCCTCCACTTCTGCGTGTCTTCTATCCCCTCTCTCTAGATAATGTGCACAGGGCCCTAAAGCTTGGCTGGGCTTTGTAAGGTGGAGACCTGTGATGTCAATTCTAGGATTAGAAAGAGCTCAAGGTTAAAGGTCTCAAAGCCATTCTCTGGATTTTCCAGCTATGTCATCACCTAGCTAAGTTAACCTTTCCTTTATTGCTCCAAATCAGCATAAGCCCCTAGTCCACCTGGCTGTATAAAAGAATCCTTCCTGATGGTCCTCTTTTCCAAACTTGTATGTGGGTGCATGCACATGATGTGGTATCTCTGAGCATGATTATTGTATGTATATATACATAAGAGGCTCTCTCTCTCTCTCTCTCTCTCTCTCTCTCTCTGTATGTGTGTGTCTGCATGGTAGGCTGTCTCTGGGCTTATCTAGTGCAGAGAACCATTCTGTATGGTTGACTTTATCTCTGTCCTATTGTACTCATATGATTGGACTGCCTTACCACCATGGAACTGGTTTGTTTCTAAGACTAGTCCTTTCTCTGGCTAACATGGTGATTAAAACTAAGGTGTGGGCCAGGCGTAGTGGTGCATGTCTTTAGTCCCAGCACTTGGGAGGCAGAGGTAGGTGGATCTCTATGAGTTCATGTCCAGCCTGGTCTACATAGTGAGTTCCAGGCCAGCTTGGGCTACAAGGAGACCCTAACTCAAAAAGTCCAAAAAAAAAAAACAAAACAAAACAAAAAAAACCTCCCCGCAACCCAAACAAAAATAAAAAACCCCACTAAGGTGTGAAGGTAACAGAAGGGAATTACAACTTAAAATAGAAGATTTAAACAGGATACAAGGTGACTTAATTTCTCTCTCTTTATTCTCTCTCTTTCTCCTCCTTCTGATCCTCCTTCTCTTCCTCCCTTCCCATCACTTTACATATTCCTGCTTACAACATGAATGCCTTTGTTTATTTTATACTGACATTTAGGCTGTTCAGACTTCTCTGAATTTTCAAGGAAACAAATGAGAATCACTCCCCCCAACCTTCTCCCCAGGAAATGTAGCTGTGATTTCCAGAAACATAACTATGCCTACGATGAAGAGAGGTGACACTTTCATAGAGTAAGGTGTGCTGTCCTTGTCTGAGTATCTCCATTGGCCTCTTCTGAATGCTTTATGCAGCGTCCACTCCATGACCAAGGGTCTCCCAGCCCCCAACTATGAATATGTAAATATTTCATTTTAACCAGTATGACTAAGTCCTTACAGCCTTGAAATATTAATTTCCTGTGCTTCTGGCTATCAGTCAGAAATACCGGGGTCCTTTCAAGGTCTGTGCCATCCCTCTTAGCTGTATTTCATCCTTAAGGAGTCTCTCTAGCTTGGACAGGCTATGAATGCTTGGCTCTGGGAGGCTGTCCACTTGCAAATCTCCATTAGTGTGATTTTGGGTGACCTTCTTTCCTTAGGGTGCATAAGAAGGTGAAAGAGGGTGTTTGCTGGCTAGTTGCTGCTGGCCACTGTGTTCAGGGTCAGGCTGAATGAGTGGTTCGGGCCTTCTGGTGGCCATCTATTCACGGACATGGTGTGGGGAGAGGTTCAGGCTGTCTGGTGGCCATCTATTCACGGACGTGGTGTGGGGTATGGTATGAGTCCTTGTGCCCTCTCCCCTGTTACTTGCCTGCTGTCCTTTCCCTTCCATCTTTACCTATTCTGGGAGCAGTCAATCTTCGCCTGTATTTGCAGCCCCAGCGGGGAGCCCATTTCCATCCGAGAGAGGACTCCTTTAATAAATCTGGCTCATTTGTGCGGCAGTAGTGAGCCATTGATTAGAGGGCTGATTGGAGCTGTGACTTTCCTTAGGAAGAAAATTAAGAAAACAGATTAAAGGCAAATGACGGGTGGCTTTGTCTTCATGGGGAGGGGGTGGGGCAGTGCTCCCTATGCTCCATACATCACTTGTGGGTATTCTGTGAGATGAATTAACTCCTTCAGGCAACTGTGCTGCTCCCCAACCCTGTAAGACGGTCACAGAGTCTTGGAGCTAAGGTGACTCTTGCTGGTCACTTAGCTCAAACCTTTTATTTTATAGACAAAGACACTGATATATACTGAGATCCTATTAGTCTGCCGCACACGCTCTAGCCTATGGGAAGTTCCTACCTTTGATGTCAAAATATCTGGCAGGAAATCAGTTAGGTACCAGGCGATTGCAAACCCATGTGGAGTGGAGCTGCTCCTCAATGGCAGTCGTCCACTCCCACCTGGAAGCACATGGAGAAAGGCAGGTCAGTGTCTCTTGCCCAGGGGTAGGGGCTGCTGAGCTATTGGACACTCCCAGCTCAGTCCCACCTTCTCCTTGTTAGAATAACTCTCACTTTTTCGAAGAATTTTAGATACTTGGAAGGCTCTTAGCTTTCTCCTCCTCTTCCTCCTCTTCTCTTCCTCCTCCTCCTGCTGCTCCCTCTTTTTCTCTGAGACAGGGTCTCATGCAGCCTAGGCTTGCTTCAAGCTCATTATGTAGTCAAAGGGCCTTGAATTCTTGATCCTTCTGCCTCTACCTCCCAGCTGTTGAGATCATAGGCATGTCCCACCCCACCTGACTGACCCCACTGTCATTTGCTGATAGCAGATCTAACTACAAAGTAATGAGATGAATGAGAAGCAGACAGTAGGTGTCTAATCGTGAGCTGTTATAAACAGAGCGGAACGGGGTTATACTGTGTACTGATTGATATTGAGTGAAATAGAATTTAGCTTCTGTGCACTCAGAGAACATTTATTGCATGAATGAAGGAGTGAATGAATGTGTAGACAGGAATGTGGGAGCTCCATGGTCATGCTCTTCTTCTGCACTGATCAATGACTTTTAAGGTCCTTTACAGGAGATGCCTGCTCTTATTAATCACTTCATTTCTTTACAGAAAACACCTTTTTAAATTGACATTGAGAACCTCTGGCCACAAGAACTCTTTTGTATATATATGTTTGATCTTCATAAGAATCTGTTGAAGAGATTGTTGGCATTTTCACTTTAAAGATGAGGAAACTGTGGCTAAAGAAGTTCTCCATTTTTCTAAAGCCAAGGTAAGGGTCCGAGGAGAGAGTTAGTTTGATATTTTGATGCAAAATCTTGACCCATTTACTTCTCCACCCTGCTCCCCAAATCCAAAACCACAGTCCTGGGGCCCACCTTCTGACCTCATTCTCCAGAGTTCTAAATCACTTTCTGTTGTTACCAGGGATCAAATCAACTCACATTTAGAAGATGAACTGGCAGTATTTTACTGAACTTGTTAGAACCCCTACCATCATTCCCAGGGGTATGTTTGTTCTTTAAGAAAATCAGTCTTCTGAATAACAGAGTCTCTGCTATTATTAAAATGTAACTTCCTGAGTATGTGTATTATTTTTCATAGATATGAACTTATAAGAGGTGTAAGTGTGTGCATGCATGTGTAAATATGTGCATGTGTGTGCATGCATGTGTGTATTATGTATATGTGTATGCATGTATGTATGTGTGTGCTTGTGCAAATTCATATATACCTTCTCTTGGATTAGTTTGGGGAATCTCAGAGCCAGCAAATAGGGCTTCTAGTAAGGCACCATATTTCAGATCTTTATATTAACTTGTAATATTAATCCTCATGTTACTACAAATAATAACTGGGAGGTTATGAGAGAACTCCAGTTTCCACATCATGCATAATGGGCAGGAGGGCCAGTGGGGGACAAAGGAAAGAAGGACAGTTAGAGCATCTCCCTACTTGTGCTGGAGGAGCACAGTGGCCCCCAATTGGCCAGGACACCCAAGTTCTGTTTGCCTTCTGCTAATTATGCTAGAGCTGGCATTGAGCCTGTGTGTGTGAGTGAGGGGTGAAAGGAACAAGTTACCCTGATTCTGTTTATATTGGATAAAAGCTTCAATGCTTGAGAGTAATCTGTATCTCAGCTCTATTTACTTTGCAAATAGAACAGAAGCCTTACTGCTTATGCATAAGAGCAATGGGAACTGGGGGGAGAGAAAGGGGTAGGGAAGTGGGGGTGGAATGGAATTTTGGTGTGGAATAGGCAAAGTGATGCTTGACTTCAAGCCCAGAATTCTATTTCTGCCTTTGTTACTGTCTGCGTGACCTTGTACAGACGCTTTTCCTCTCTGAGCTTCAGTTTCAGTCTGTCAAGTTTTTTACTATAATCTGAGTTTCTGCCCTGGCACCTGGCTAACAGATTTCAATCTGCAGACTATTTTGTTGTTATTTAAAACGCAATGCCTAAAAAACAACTACCTGCAATTCCCAGGCCCCACTGTACTTTTCTGGGTTGATGCTTACTTACACAGGCATTTGTGACAGGGACATTCAGAATAGTATTATTGGAAATGCCCCAACCTGGTATGGGGTGCAGCTTAGTGGTAGGACATTTGCAGAGTATGTGTGAAGCCCTGAATTTGATCAGTGCTATGAGCAAAGTCTCCAGTGTTCTCTGATTCTGTTCATATACTAAGCTTACGTATGCTAATATCCAGATGGACTTAAGTGTGAGGGCAGCATAATGTCATAAGTAAAAGGCCAGGCTCCAGAGCTGTTCTGTGAGGCTTGATCATTCTGCTACTGTTGACTGTGCTGTAGATCTGTTTAGGTGCCTTGACTTCCTACTTTGCAGAAAGGTCCTAGGACTTCCAAGGAGGACTGAATGAGTCAGTGTCCCAGGAGAGCTGAGAACACTACAGGGCTTGTTCTGAATCTCCAGTGGTAGTTAGTGGTCACTATGGTTATCATTACCCCTTTGTATGCAAATAGTTACACAATCTTTGTTGATTCACAAATGATCTTGAGATGTTTAGCCAACATTTTCAGTGTAAGACTATTGCTTGATAGTATGAAAAAGATCCATTATAAAACACAAGGTCCAATATAGGAGACCATTTAGGAAGTCTTTCTAAACTTGTTATGTGAATAAAATATCTGAAGCCAGCAGATTCTGTGATTTTGTTTATCTAAGAACACTCATTTGCCAGTGTCTCATTCAGTCACTAGAATCCTGGGAGACACTGATTGGTCTTGCTCCGCTGGGCCAGCTTGCTGACTCTGCACAGTACTATTCCAGGTATACAAGAGGGGTGGGAGCCCCATTCCTTCCAAGATGCAGGTGGTGGATTTGCCTTCTGGCTGACCTGGCCTGGTGGGAATGAATTGGACGAAGCTGGTGCTTCTAAGAACACTGATGTTGTTCCCAGTGAAGCAGAAAGTGGGGGACAAATGCTGAAAGAGAAAATTCGTCAAAGTAGCAGTAGTGTCCCATTCATATTTCATGTAGCATGAAATGAAAGCAGATAGATTAGAAAGCGAAGATGAGCATGAGGCGTGTGCTCTGTGTGTCACTGCACCTCTTGGAGCCTTGGTAATAAGCATGTTTATTTAAGCAGTGTGCTGATCACACTCATCAATTTTGCACTCGAGACTCCTTGCAGACAGGTTTATAACCCAGTTCATGGGCCAGACACATCATGTGTGCAGTTAGATGGTTCTGGGAAGCTTTGCTTATGGCACCTGTTCCTCTAACGGGCAGTGTTGAGGGGAGACTTTTGCGAAAGCAGGGAAGGGCCAAAGGGGTGGATGTGTGACTCTCCCTTGAGTAGAGGCCCTCCTCTCGATGCTGTTGGTCCATAAACAGGGGTTCACTCTGCACAGGTCTATATTTCCTGGGCTTTCAAAAGTCGTGAAACTGACCTGGCTTCCCCCAGTGATCTCTGCTAACAGTGCTGTGCCTTGTGATGTATAGGTGAGGACAGGGGCTCCACGTCCCTCGCTTATGTTCCATGTACAGGCACTTCTGCTTCTCAGTGGGATGGTACTGGCATGCAGTAGGCTCTGTCCCGTGTCATATATACTGTTGCTTACATGGTGGGATGCTTGTTCATGCTCCTGCCCACTGCATGCTGGTCATACCCACATTTTTAAAAATGTCCCCTGCTGCGGGGAATTTAGCCAGGACTGGAGAGACTCACTACTGAGGCAGGTGATGCTTTCTTACTCTTCCCCACTCCTTCCCAGCAGAACAGTAGGGATTTCTTTCAATGGTAAATTTTGGTGAAGAAGTTGGATGAAGAATCTGAGTAGAGGCTGGGCTCAGCCCTTAACCTTTCATGTTCAGACCCTTGGAGATGGCTCATTGCTTTCTGAGTGGGGAACTGGGGCATCCTGCAGTGTCTTCATAGCCTCTTGGTTAGGGAAGGTCTACAATTTGTACAGGGATGAGGGTAAGCAGAAAATCTGGGGAGAGGAACTTGTTTTTAATGGTTATCAAAGATGGTCTTTCTTAATCTTCCTCCTGAACTTGGGGGTGGGGTGGGCAAAAGGAGTTATTTCCTGTGCCTCTGAAATTGTCTGATGATGACCAGGTTCTCTCTCTCTCATTTTCTGTCCAAGTCTGCTTTTATCATCTGGTTGAGAGAAGAAGGCCCTGAGAAACAGTGATTTACCACCCTTCTTGCAGCTGTGCCGAGGACCCCTTCAAGGAGATGTCAACACAGAGTCAGATGGGTACACAGGATGCAGATGGCCTTGACTTAGGACCCATGGAGACTTGAGGTCTCTGCTCTTCCTTACAGACTCTCTCTGACTCCAGCCATGTGGGGAGTTGCAGTAGCCCAATCAGGTTAAACCTTCTGAATTTCAAAGGTAAACACAAGAGCAGGCTTCATTCATCCAAAGAGAACAGACCTAGAGGGATAAAAGGAAAGTGAGTCTCTTCTGTGTTTCTCAGCAGTGTCTTTGGCCAGGACAGAGAATAATTCTCTGCTTCTAGAATGTAGGTGACCTGAGTGGGGCTGGAGCATCCTGGGTTTTGCCTAGGCTGGAGGTCCAGAACAGCTTTGTCTAGCCTGGGACAAAAGAGCAATTCCACAGACCTGTTCTAGAGGCAGAACCTGAGATGGGAATGCTTATCAAAGGATTCTTTGTAGGACAACTCTTTAGGAAAAGAAATAAGGGAACTCGGGGAGGACAGGGGAAAAGGTCAGGGTAAGGATATGTCCTTCTCTGGAACTAGCTTCAGGTAAAGCTCATGGGAAGCACTGGGGCTCAAATTAGACGCCTAATCACCATTCATCTTGAGACAGATTCTGCTCATTTTTGTACCTCTGGAGGTAGTGGGAGAGCATTATGGGGGCTCCTGCTTAGTCAAAGCGATTCTAAAGCCATGGTTGGGCAATCATGCACTATAGTAGGGAGGGCTATGTCCAAAGGTGAAGGAATCTAGGCAGCCCTGACAGAATCTACTCAGTGGGGTTGGCAGCAGTGTCACAGTAATGGCTCAAGGCAGAGCCTGTTCTTTGAACGTCAGGCAGTTCCAGGAAGGGGACCAAAGGTTTCCTTTTAGGGGGCTTTGTGAAATGGATATAGTCATGGCCCTTATCAGGAGTGGTCAGGCTTTGGTGCCGGGGCCACCGATGCCCAGATAACCATCAGGGTTCTCAAACTCTGTCTCTAAAACCCTGTTTCACATTTGCCATTCAAAACCATCAATTTACCTAAATGCAAACCATGATGTTTGCAATTAATTTTCATTGTTTCTCTTATAACTTAAGGGACGGATCTTTTCCAGGACAAGGAGAATCCAGCAGTTCCCAAGAGAGACCTCTCTAATGCTAGTACTTGCTGCTTAGAAGATGAGAGCCCCACAAATCACATCTTCTCTGGAATCCCCTCTAACAGGAGCAGAGACCTTCTGTGGTTGCTGGCCAGTGTCCATGACAGGCCTAAATGGTGTGCAAAACCCAGGCTATTATGTCTGCTTGGGGTAGTCCACGAAATTCCACAGACACCCTCTGTGTGCAGTCATGTTAGATTCAGAGTAACCTGGCCCCATCTATCAGTGGCATTTTCCATGAGGACACCATAGAATTACATATTTCTTCCATTCCCTTTGCTTTTCACATTTAAGATAAATAATAATGGTAATATTGCCTGGAACATAACGAATAAAACTTTGAATTTCATTATTCATTTTTGCAAACAATATGCATGCTCTCTTACTTGGATTACTCCCGTCCCTAGGAGTCTGTTCCTGGAGCACGTTTGCTTTCCCGGAACCCCAGTTCAATGACTGTGCTTGCTACCCACCCATTAGCTGCCTGTCATAAGACCTGCCTGGGACTTCCATGGCTTCCCCTTCTCCTATCAAAGTCCTCTCCCTTAGGCCTCATTCCCTTCAAGTCCTGCTAGCTGCTGAGGCGATGATACAGGACAACATATTTGCATTTGAACAAAACCAGCTCCTAAATAAAATGCCTCTGCCCCATGTGCAGGACTTTGCCTTGGTTAGCATTCTGAGAAATGAGGCTTTGGGAAGGAGATATGCAAAGTAGCTGCTGGGCAATGTAACTAGAAAAAATACACATGCAAACACAAACCTAGGTGGTGCAAACCATTGCCTAGGGAAGGAATGGGGGAAACAATTATTTGGGGGGAATGGTGAGCGATAGAACCCAGTATCCAGAGGGGGGGACAGAGAAGGAGCAAAGTGAAGACACAGCAATGCCACAGAAGGCTGACTAGATGAGCCAGAAATATTTGGGGTTAAAGACAAAACGCGTATAAAGAAAAAAGCATGACTTATATCTCAGAATACAGTGATGGAGGATTTGGTCTAGCACGCAGCAGCTGTGTGATCTTGGTTAAGTATTTGCCTTCTTTGAGGCTCTGCGTTATCTTGCATACTATGGGGACATTAGAGATGCCAGTAGATTACTGGGCTGGCTGAGACACTGCATACAGGATCCTGAAAACAGTGGCTGCCATGTAAAAGGAACAAGACTTTCATAGCCCCCAATGAAATTCAAGAGCCACAGTGTCAAGGTGTGTGTGTGTGTGTGTGTGTGTGTGTGTGTGTGTGGAGTCGTGTGTGGTGGTCCCCACAGAAAGACAGGAGAGACAGTGTGTGGTGGTGTGTGTGTGTGTGTGTGTGTGTGTGTGTGTGTGTGTGTGGAGAGAGAGAGAGAGAGAGAGGAAGAAGGAGGAGGAGGAGGAGGAGGAAGAGGAGGAGGAGGAAACGCTAGATGTGAGAACCATAGAGAGAAATGCCAGTTTCATACAAAATCATCCCTGACCCCTAGGACTGATATGAAGGATAAATGAGGTAATAATATCACACACACACACACCCCACATTGTCTGTCACAGCCACTAAATTCTGAAAGTGCTAAAAGTTCTAGGTACTGTGGTCTGCAGTGACCTGTGTGTCAACCAGCCCCTGTGTGGTGATTCCTTCATACATATTGCTGCATACAAATTATGTATGAGATGCTGGGGATGCAGCAGAGAAGAGATTCATGAGAAAGAGTAAAATTTAGTGAGGTCCATGGGGGCATGAAGGAAAGATCAGAGCATTATGAGAAAAAAAGAGTGTGGAAAATCATCCTGTAGCAATGATTGCAACAATGACCTGGTGGCCAAGTAGTATTTGGCCAGGGGCAGTTAGGCCAAGAGAAAACGGTATTCATACATCTCTCAGGAAGACCTTGGAACATTGGAGACTGAACGAGACCAGCCTGCCTGGAGACATTGAAGGGGAAGGAAGATGGGACAGAGTACTGATCATATCTGGTTAGGAGACAGTGTTAAAGATTTTGGATTGATTTATGAGTCATAGGATTCTGACAGAAGGGTAACAGCAAAAGAGGATGTCCTCTGTTGGCTTTATTTACATGACTCCAGGAGGCCCAGCCAGCTAAGATGTAGACGGGTAGAGGCAGCAAGCATGCTGCCCTGACACCCCAGCACTCTTGGCGTCAAGAGACTGGATACCACAGACCAACAGCTGGTGGGAGCTTCCTGTCCCAGGACTGGATGCAGATGATTGCTGTGGCAGGTGGCAGGGCAAAGACAAAGAGCAGGAAGCTTGTTCAGAGTTAGATGTCCTCCTAGTGCACGAACCTTTCTGGTGCAGATAACAACATGCCCAGAGCAGCCTGAAATGTTGAAACTTCCTCCCTATCCAAATATGTTTTTGAAGGATCACTTCCTGGTAAAAGGTGTGCAAACATTTAATAGCAGATTTAAAGAACCACAAGTCATCATCAGCTCCAGTTTATTGAATGCATCTCAGGCCTGTTAATAAGTGTTTTATACATACCATTTTATTTGTTCTCCATGATGATCTTGCAAAACATTTCTAATGAAGCCCCCTTTATGGATGAGAAAATTAAGGCCCAGGGGAATTAAATAGCTTACTCAGGGGAACAGCTCATTTGTGGTGGAGCTGGTTCTAAGTCTCCTGGTCTTAGCCTCCCAGGTAAAGAGGTCATGAGGTTACAGTATTTTAAGTCACTGTGACTTGAATGCAGTCCATGTTAAAAACAAAAAACAAACAACAAAAGAAATAGGTGAAATCACCTTTAATTATGTTTAATTAATTAATTATCTATATATTCATTTATTTGCTCTAGCATGCAAGTGAGCCAGGACTCACATATAAAAATCAGAATGCAACTTATGGGAATTGGTTCTTTCCTTCCACCATGGGGTCCAGGCACTGAACTCAAGCTGTCAACCTTGGTGGCAGGCACCTTTACCCACTGAACCATCTCACTGGCCCTAATCATGAATCTTATTTGACCCTTATTTACAAAATATTATTTCAATATATAACCAATGTGAAAATCATCAATAAGCCATTTTACATTCATTTTTTATACTCTTCAGAATCCAGGGCATATTTATATACTTATAATGCATTCCAGCTTGACCTAAATCTATTCAGGTGCTGAGTAGCCATATGTGGCCGATGGCTACTATACTGTGGAAAGTAGATTTAAATTGGAACCTATCTGAAGTAGTATTACTGACTTTTACAAGCTGTGAAAATTGAGATAACACATATATACTACCTAGCCCTGTGGTTGGCAGTTGGGAAGCCCTTTGTACATTCTCTCTTGGGTTCCTGCCCTTAAATTCGTGATATAGAAGATATCTACTCATGGATTTGGTCTTTCTATTATATACATTAAATTCAGGAAACTTAGTACACACGATTTAGGAACTTATTTCCATATTGCTTTGCTGTCATTGCAAAGTTGGAGGGCTGTGTATTTTCTTATGTAATTATGTCTTTTTGAGTACAGTCCAGAAAAGATTTTTCCTTCCTGACTCAAGAACAGGAGGCCTAAAGCATGCTGGGTGGTAGAGTGACCCCAGGGGGCACAGATAGAAAGAAAGGCCATTGGATTCATAATGGGCATCATCAATGAGGACAGAGGAGGGAACATTTCTGTTCTTTGTACAAGGGCAGGGCTAATTACTTGTATGGGTATTACTGTTAGGTCAGTTGGAAATGGGTAGTTGGTTTCTTTGAGAGGGAGATCTGGCTCTTGAGTGGAAGACATAGTGAAGAGATGAACTCTACCTCCTTCCTTGTCTGATCAGTGTTTTCAGAATAATAGCATAAAATCATGGTGGTACTTGGCTTAGGTTGAACTGTGATTGGTAATATTCCTTTTGGTCTTCCTATTTAAGCTTTTCTGGACATTATGGTTCAACACACATTCACTGTTTCCTTTCTTCTTCCTTCCTTCCTTCCTTCCTTCCTTCCTTCCTTCCTTCCTTCCTTCCTCCCTCCCTCCCTCCCTCCCTCTCTTCCTTCATTCCTTCCTTCCTTCCTCCCTTCCTCCCTTCCTCCCTTCCTTCTTTCCTCCCTTCTTCCTCAATTTTTCCTTCCTTTCCTCTTTCTTACCATCCCTTCCTTCTGCCTTTCTTCTTCCCTGCTTTGGAGCCCCTTCCTCTTCGTTGTGAGTTGACTTCATGATGGAGCAGAAATGCCAGTCAATTGTCTGGCCATCAGCAGTGAGTACCCGTCTACATTAGCCAGCTGGGCTGACTTCCAGAGCACCATCCACTACCCATGAATTATTACAGAAGCATTACTGCTGTCAGCACATTCCACTCTATACAACTTCCTATTATTATTTTTTTGGCGGACAACACTGAAATTTTAAACAGCTCAATCTTGCTTAAGTAATGTGAATTTGGTGGCTCTAGAAACAACTTTCAGCCTCATCAGTGAGAATCCGCCCACCACAGTAGAAGGGCTCAGATGCAGGGGAAGACATGGACTCTAGTACAGATGGAGCTTCCAGACAGCTCTGATTTGTCTTCCCTGCTCTGATTTCATCCACTCTCCAGCATCACTTCTCTTCTCCTTCATTGTCAATGGCAGGACGAGGCTTCTGGAAGTCTGGGTAATGGAGTAGAGGGAGCTGGGGATATATTGGCATGGCCCCAGCAGAGCTGCAGAGCTCAGGTGGCCTCTCACGCAAGAACCTCATGTTGTGGCCTCAAGTACAACTTGGTCTCCATGCTTTGTCTGGGCCCGACACTGTGATGGGATAATAGATTAGCCTGGAAACTAGCAAACAGAATTAGACTTTTTTAGGGGGGCTCTTTTAAAACCCTGCCACAAGGTATATCATTAGTCCTCCTGGAATGTGATGTGTGTATGTGGTGATGATTGGGAAGCCTGGGGGCAGAGTAAGAAGTCGGGTGCTGATGCCTAGGAAGGGGTCAGCCCAAATGGTGTGCCGACAAAAGTCAGCAGGATGAGCTGATGGCAAAACCAGTCTATGTGGCAAAGAACTTCTACACAGAGGGTAAAAGGAGACAGGAACATTTAAATTCCAAACAAGCAATGGACATACAGAAACTCAGGGCTGAAGACAGAAAGGAAAACGAGATTCAAGGATGTGTGAGAGCGGTGAGAAGGGGGAGCAGCTGGGGTGGTGCTGAGCCTCCATTCTAGGTCCTTGTGCTCTTTCTGTGTGGGTAGGAGCTGAGAGGCTGGCCAAGGACATGCAGGAAGAGGAGGCAAGAACTGCTATGAACTGGCTGAGACTGAAGAGGAGACAAAAGCCCAGCAGACTGTGGGTTTTAACAAACTACGGCAGCCGTGGCTATCTTTGTTTCTCTTCAGCAACCCACATGGTTAGTGTCTTACCATGACATAGGACTTTGCCATGCATGAAGGCATAAACAGAGAACTTTCCAGAATAATCCAGCCCCTAACTACATCTTCAGAATGTAAGAACAATGACCTTTGGGGTATTAGCTTGTGAATCCCTCACAGCACCCTAAAATGTGTTGCAGAGAATATCACTGTGAGATGAGGCCCTGAAACAGCCTCATCCCTTCTTAAGCATCCACACAGGTAGATGAAGTATGAGTGGTGGCAGACCACACTACTGTGACAAATTCTGAAGCACATGGACTTACCTTGCCAGGAATTCTGGGCTTGTTTTTCCTTTCTCCAGATGAGAAAACATGGAGGGTTCTCTGTTATTCTTCTGAGTGTCCTGACTCCTCATGGTTATCTTATTACAGCTTTGTTTGGGTGAAAGACACAGTCTATAATTCTCAAGGAGTGTAAATGGGGATCGTTGGGTTGATAGAATATACAGAGTAGTTCTGTTTACAGGGATTTCATGTTGTCAGACACACACACGCATACACACACATCCACACATGCACACATGTTAACACATAAAACCCCTTAGGCTTTACCTACATATAAAGTTATAGGGCAACATTCCTAACACTTAATGTTATCCAGTCCCCATGGTTGTTCTGTATCACAGATGATAAAGAATCCTATGAAAGGTATCAGTAATACACTCTTGCAAGATGACTCTGGAACAAGCCACTCCTAGAATTGAACAGAGTTAAGTAGCACAGATGACTTTGGTCTCAGCAAGCAAGTGGTAAGTGTGTGTGTGTGTGTGTGTGTGTGTGTGTGTGCGCGCACACACATTCATGTGTGCGTGGTAGAGTTACACAGGCTTGAATCAGAAGACTAATAATGAAGACATCACAGCTGTTTGAACTCTCCAAAAAGTGTGAGAGATAAAGCCAGTCACCATGTAGTGCTGAGTGGCTGTCTCCTTCCATTACTAGTGCATAACCTTCATCACTGTACTCATGAGGAAACAGATGGGGTCGGAACCAGGGCTCTACCTTTATCAGGTTTATAGGGTCTTTGCATAGCTTCGTTAGACTGAGCTTGTAAATCCTTGGGGTATTTTAGAGAATTCTGGGCTTAGGCCTGCATCTCTGGCCAATATATGTTTGCCTGTTTTTTGGGCAGTTGGTTGGTTTGGCAGTGTTGGAGATCAATCCCAGGGTCATGTACGTGATGGAGAAATATTCTACTTATGAGCTACATTTCCAGCTTTTGATTTTTTTTTTCTGAAACAAGATTTTATGATATAGCCCAGGCTGGTGTTGAACTTACCACCCACTGCCTCCAGAGTGTTGGAATTACAGGAGTGTGCAACCACACTGGGAGTAAATATATTTACGAAATGAAGATTTCTGTTATCTGTGCCTGAAGTTAGTGTGTTCTGTACAGTTTTGGGAGCCTTGATTGATGAGATCGTATGAATGCATGAGAGGCAGGACTAATCTTCAGGTGCTGTCCTGAGTTTCACAAAAGGAACACGGGAAATGATAAAACCATAGGCATGGTCTCTGCTGATAGTGAACATGTAAGGATGAGTTAAGCCAACCCTTCACTTTCTCTTTTGACATCTTTATGGACTGAGAAATTGTGGTGGGGCAGGTTAGTGTAGATACAAAGTAGTACCATAGTGAGTTTGATGGCAGACTAAGGATCTGGAGAGTCTGTGTGTGTCTAGAGCACATGGGACAATGCTGCTCAGGGAGTCTAGCTCAGAGATGATATCAGTGAGGAGAGAGTTATCGCCTACCAATTTCCAGAGCTCGTTTCCTGCCATGTTCCATATATTTATCAATGAGTTGAGTGGAATATCATCCACGTGCTGATCAGATCTGTGATACCACAGAATAAAGTCACCTTAGTGACAGCAATACGAACAAATTTCAGAAGATCTGATATTGAGGAAGATGGGCTGAGACTAACAAGAAGAATTTGAGAATGATAAAGTCAAGTCTTGGTTTAGGTTTGAAAGGCAGTTAATTTCACGAATAGAGGGTGGGAGAGAATTGGTCTGAGTTTAGACCTTGTAAGAAATGCCCAAGTGTTGGTTGACCATAAACTACTAGGTCAGTGCAGTAGACAGCTATATCTATCATTATAATCTACCTTTAATCTATCTGCCATCTATTTTCTATTTGTCATCTACCTTAATCTGTCATATGTCTTTAATCTATCTGTTGTCTATTATCTAACTGCCATCTATCAATCATCTATATATTTATCTGTCACCTATCAATCATCTATCATCAATCTATCATCTATCAAGCATTCGTCTATTATATCTACCAACTATTACCATATCAATCATCTATTACCTGTTTCATTTATCATTTGTCAATCCTCTATCCTTCTATCATGTATCTATCATCTACTACCTATCTACCTATTATCATCTATCGATCAATCATCAATCTATCATCTATCTATCTACCTACTTTTCTATCATCTATCACCAATAAGCCATCTTTCTATATCTATCTCTCAATTATCTATCTCTATCTCATCTGTCTGTCTGTCTGTCTATCTATCTATCTATCTATCTATCTATCTATCTACCTACCTATTGTCTATCTATCTATCATCTATCTATCATCTATCTATCATCTATCTATCTATCTATCTACCTATCTATCTATCAATCATCTATCTATCTATCTATCTGTCATCTATCATCTATCTATCTATCTATCTATCTATTATCTATCATCTATCAATCTGTATCTATCGATCTATCATCTATCTATCTTCTATTATATTCTATCTGTAAAGCAAATTACCTGTATAGCCAGCAGAAGTCATTAAGAATTCTGTAGCTCTGGGCTTCCTCCTCAGAGGAACACTAACTAGCTGAAGAATGGAGACCACTATGTAGTGTGCCTGGACATCCCTTCAACCAAAGGCTGACCCAGGAGTGCATTTAGGATGTTACATCTGAAGGGCAATGACAACTAGCATCCACTATTTAAAATTCTCCTGCAGAAAATGAATTGGATGGTTCTGTTTTTCCATAGACTAGAACTGGTGGGGTGATGGTGTGACAGAGATATATGTTGGTTCACATAAAGAAGATTAAAAAAAAATAGAAGTATCTGTACATGGATATGCTGACTCTTGCACTAGGCATCTCTAATCAATGATTGTTTGGAAAATAGAGGTTGAACAATCACTGAAGGATTGTGATGCTGCTGAGAGGATTTTGGGTAGAATGGCAGTCA